>NW_027281508.1:25000-90000 GCF_046629955.1 Centroberyx affinis | reverse complement strand
GAGGTGAGGAGAGGATGAGGGGAGAGGAGAGGAGGAGACGAGAGGAGAGGAGACGAGAGAAGAGGAGAGGAGATGAGAGGAGAGGAGGAGACAAGAGAAGAGGAGAGGAGATGAGAGGAGAGAACAGGAGAGGAGACGAGAGAAGAGGAGAGGAGAGGAGACGAGAGAAGAGGAGAGGAGACGAGAGAAGAGGAGAGGAGACGAGAGGAGAGGAGAGAAGAGGCGAGGAGAGAAGAGGAGAGGAGAGAAGTGGAGAGGAGAGGAGAGAAGAGGAGACGAGAGAAGAGGAGACGAGACGTGAGAAGAGGAGAGGAGAGAAGAGGAGACGAGAGGAGAGGAGAGAAGAGGAGAGAAGAGGAGACGAGAGAAGAGGAGATGAGAGAAGAGGAGAGGAGAGGAGGAGCTCGGTCCCAAGGGAGGAGACAGGAAACAGGTTTATTCACTTCCCAGTTCCCAGTGAATACAAACAGGTAGTGAAACACAACACCTCTCCATCCATGTCTCTCTCTTGCGCTCTCTCTCTCTCTTTCTTCCTTTCTTTTTCCTTTCTTTCTTTCTTTCTTTCTTTCTTCCTTTCTTTTTCCGTTCTTTCTTTCTTTCTTTCTTGCTCAATTGTGTTTGTTTGGGCTAAGCTACTATCACTGTATACTTTTGATAAACTCAATTTTGTTGTTGCTGTGTGTGTGTGTGTGTGTGTGTGTGTGTGTACTCATTACCATTTTGGAAAATCAAGTTACCTACAATTCTTGAACAAGCACCATCATTTTTCTGTTATTTTGTAAGAGGAGGTGTCTCTTTTTATATAATGATAGATATTTCTGATTGACCTTACCAGACTTCTTTTATGTTCTTTTTAATGTTTATTTTTCCAGATTTACAGAGCTTTCTTTTTCAGTGTGTCTCAGAAAGAGCAACCCGGGAGTTAAATGCCTTGCTCAGTGCCACTTCAGCAGTAGTTTGCTTATAGCTGAGGGGAATCTTTCAGTCTCTTTCCCAGCCGGTCTGGGACTCAGGCAGGCTAACCCTTGTGGCTCCGGGCCGCTCCTCTAACCTCACACCTCAGCTCAACCCGACCACATGTCAAAACAACCTGCTAATTACCAAAACCAACTCATGTCAAGTATTTTGTAAACATCTTTCCCAACAAACCAGCTACACAAACCTCACTTGTTGTTGGCCAAAGCCGCTGATTCTTATTGCGAAGCTCCAGAGTTACAAATCCCAAACCTTTCCTCCCTCTCTCTCCTCCTCCTCTGAAAACCTCTGTCTCTTTCAAAATCTTTTTCTTTTTCCCCTCTCTCTTTGTTTATTCTCTTTCTACATACGTCTCTCCCTTTCCCTTCCTGTACATATTCTCTTTCTCTATCAATCCCAATCTCTCTCTCCCTTTCTCTCTCTCTCTCTCTCTGGTCTGGTAACAATATCTCTCCCTCTCTCTCCCTCTCTCTCTCCCTTTCTCTCTCTCTCTCTCTCTGGTCTGGTAACAATATCTCTCCCTCTCTCTCCCTCTTTCTCTCTCTCTCTCTCTCTCTCTCTCTGACAGTATAGGAACTTGATCTGAAGTCCAGCATTCCTACAAACAAAGGGGGAGGAGGTGTTAAGAGAGGGAGCGAGGGAAAGAGGGAGGAGAGGAGAGAAGAAGGAGAGGAGAGAAGAAGGAGAGGAGAGGGGCAGAGAAAGCCGGGTATCCACGGGCCCTTGAAAAGTCTGAAAAACACTGAAAATGTAAATGGTATTTGTATTCTGTAATAATAACGGTGGACTATTGGAGCTGTAAATCTGAATTTAAGGCCTTAAAATGTATTAAAATGTCTTAAATACATCAGAGGTCTGCAGTGACTGCTTGTCCAATCATAGATACAGAACAGTAAGCACAACATGTTTCTTTCATCTCATCTGCTTTACTAAACACAATTGGACTTCATTTCCCTTAACATGCCCCTTAGTTTCCTGTTGTCATTTTCCTTGTATTTCCCATTTACAGTTTCAAAACTTTCATTAGATTAAATTTGACTGAAACCTGCAAATACTCTCGAAAGAAAGGGGGAAGATAAGGAGAATGATAGAGAGAGGGAGGGAACGGTGGAGCCAGATATTGGGAGGAGGAGAGGGAAGGAGGAGGGAGAGGCGAGAGGGAGGAGGGAGGAGAGGGATAAGGAGAGGGAGAGGGAGGGAAGAAGAGACAGGATGGAGACCAAAGAAGGCGAAAGAGGATGGAGGGAGATACAGATGGGAGAGGGAGGAAAACAGATGGGGGGGAGGGCCGATAAGAGAGAACAGAACAGAACAGAACAGAACAAAATAGAACAGAATAGAACAGAACAAAACAGAATAGAATAGAGTCGAACAGAACAGAACAGAACAGAATAGAATAGAGTCGAACAGAACAGAACAGAACAGAACAGAGCTGAACAGAACAGAACAGAATAGAATAGAATAGAGTCGAACAGAACAGAACAGAACAGAACAGAGCTGAACAGAACAGAATAGAATAGAATAGAGTCGAACAGAACAGAACAGAACAGAACAGCACCGAACAGAACAGAACAGAATAGAATAGAATAGAATAGAACAGAACAGAGCCGAACAGAACAGAACGGAATAGAACAGAATAGAATAGAACAGAACAGAGCTGAACAGAACAGAACAGAATAGAACAGAACAGAACAGAACATAATAGAGCCAAACAGAACAGACTAGAATAGAATAGAATAGAGCATCACTGTACAAAAATGGTGGTCTTTGGCCTCACCCGGGATTCTGTGCATGATCCACATCCAACATGACGGACATTTTAAGCTGCAATCAGCTTCAACGCAATTTCACACGTTGGCGGCCCCAAACGGAAACAAAAAATAACAACATTTTTATGACGTCATGTAACGTCACATCCAGTAAACCGACTTACATTTCTTCTTCTTAGTAGAGTTCAGCCTTCGGTGTCTCTGGACGGATCGCTCGCTTGCTGCGGTTTAGGACAAAGTTTTGTTTATTTTGTTCTCAAGTTTTGATTCGTCCCCTCCTGTGTCTAAACCCAACATCAGAATTGAATTTGGGCAAATATGGGGTGAATCTGCTGAGTCTCAATAAAGGGGGACGTGATGTTCTTCTGTATTGCAGCCTCACTTCATGATGAGTTTCCCCTTAAATTTCCTCTTAAGTAGCTTCAAAGTTAGAAAAAAACATCACAACGCCACATACATATTCTGTATCTGCTTGTTCCAACGCTTCATTGAAGCTCAGCTGCTTATATTGAGTGAAATGTTCAAACCCAAGGTGCCATTTTTTTTTTATGGCTGCACCATTACAACAAATGGAAAACAATCTAGATGATTGTGCATCATTTTGCACCCATGACCCTGTAATTCAGTCTGACATATGTGGTATCTTTGGAAACCTTAGGATCTTGACTAGAATTTAAAATACATTTCTGTGGGTTTGAACAAAGCTTGGCTGTGAAACATGTGTTTGTAATGATGGTCCTACATAAGGGACCTTAGGGTAGAAATTATAAAATGCGTATATTTTCCCACAAAAACCTTGCCTAGTGTAGGTTTTCAAATCTGCATAAGGAGATCATCCTGCCCTACTGTAAAAAGTGACTTGAGCAAGAAAAGAGGAGGAGGAGGAGGGGAAGGGGAGGTAGGTACAGAAAAAGAAAAAAAAGCAGCAAGGGAGGAGGTGGAGAGCAGGTGAGCCTGCCAGTCTCAACATGACCTGGGAGATCATGTTACATGAAGCAGTGAAGAGAGAGAGAGAGAGAGAGAGAGAGAGAGAGAAAGGACGGCTGGATTTGTGTATGTGCATGAGTGCATTTGTGTGTGTGTGTGTGTGTGTGTGTGTTACGAAACAGCCAAATAACTACCAGTCTTTGTTTAGTCTATTTTAATCTGCTATGCATACTGTATCCACAATATCAGTGTTGTGAAGGAGAGAGAGACTCCAACCCCCCCCCCCTCCATGTGGTGTTTTCTTCAGTTCTCTCCTTCTCTTTGATCTCTCTTTATTGCCATACATCTCACGAACATAATGTACTTCACACACACAGCCAGAAACAACCACACACACACACACACACACACACGAATGCCCAAGTAAAACAGAGTCGTATGTTTTTTTCTACTGTTTGTCGAGAGCATTGTGAAAATCCTGATTGCGAAATGTGTCTTTAAATAAACTTGACTATTTATACATGAGAATAGCAGAGCAGAGCCAAGAGCAGGAGAAGCTTCCAAGAGCAGAAAGAGGTCAAAGAGAAATAGTTCAGAATGTGCCAACACATATTTACCCGTCGTAATCACTTTTATTCTCCTGATTCCTGTCCATTGTCGACATTGGGAAACAACTTTGCGGTACATTTTTTTTGTACGCGGCGTGCCGTCCAAGTGAAGTTTGATTGAGTGACGACTACCAATCAAAGCTTAGGTCAACACCGAGTTCGGTTAATAGGTACGAGAATATAAACACATTCTTGTTCACAGCAAAGACTCTCGCACTTTGATTAACGAGAGTGCGAAGTGACAGAATGAGCCGTGAGCAGTGTTTTGTTTTGCGCAATGACAGAAAGAGCAGGGAAGCAGACATGTGACTCAAGTCATTTGGGCCAAGTCTCAAGCATGTCCCAAGTCATTTGGGCCAAGTCTCAAGCAAGTCCCAAGTCATTTGGGCCAAGTCTCAAGCAAGTCCCAAGTAATTTGGGCCAAGTCTCAAGCAAGACCCAAGTAATTTGGGCCAAGTGTCAAGCAAGACCCAAGTAATTTGGGCCAAGTCTCAAGCAAGTCCCAAGTCATTTGGGCCAAGTCTCAAGCAAGTCCCAAGTCATTTGGGCCAAGTCTCAAGCAAGACCCAAGTCATTTGGGCCAAGTCTCAAGCAAGTCCCAAGTCATTTTTTTCTTGGGAAAGTCAAGTCAAGTCACAGTTTACATCAAGTCAAGTAGAGTCGAGTCCAGTTAAGGCAAGTCAAGTCCCAAGTCATTTTTTTCTTGGGAAAGTCAAGTCAAGTCAAGTCAAGTCGAGTCGAGTCCTTATTTAAGGCAAGTTAAGTCCCAAGTCAAGTCACTTCCCCCCCCCCCCCAAGATACTGCAGTCTTACCTCTTTATAAAGAGAAAAGATAAGGTATTAGTACCTGTCTAATAATGATATTATTGGTTGGTTATTGATTGTATGTGGCTAACGTTAGCTAACATCGGCCCTCACAGACACTTACCGATCCGAATGAGTCTTCAAATGACGAACAAAGTTTGATGTTGTAGTCTGGCTGTCAGAAATCTTTGATGAGCAGGTCTTCGCCTTTTTCCTTCACATCAGAATCAGAATCAGAATCAGAATAAAGTTTATTGCCAAGTAAGTTTTCACAGTACAAGGAATTTGCTTTGGCATGGAGGTGCATACAATAAACATAAAATAAAATAAAATAAAAATAATAATAATACAATTAAAAATATAATAAAAAATATAATAAGAAATAAGAAATAAAAATATGTACAAATATATATGTGCAATATAACAATATAACTGTTTTTTTTTTTTTTTTCAAGTGAATGTGAATGTGAAATTTTTGAATCCGAAAGTGACTCTTGGCACAGTCGCGGCCGCCATGATGATGATGATTTGATCTGATCCATAGACCGTATAAAGATCTGATCATACTGTGTGTGTGTAACCACCAGAAATACAAAATAGTCTAGAGCGGGAGGGTGTAACGTCTAACGAGTGCTTCTCGTTGAAAAAAACGTCAGGTAGCGAGGAACTTGACTGACAGGTTCGTCATGATGCCATTCCCAGTGTGCGCTCGCATACCGGGTAACGTTACACACCACAGACACTTGTAATGTGAACATTGACAACGTTGAACATTTTAATATTTTATATTTAAACTGAAAACATAAAATGAACACAAACAAGTCATTCGAGTCATCATGTCTCAAGTCAAGTTAAGTCATGAGTCTTTAACTTCCAAGTCCAAGTCGAGTCTCAAGTCATTTATTTTCTGTCAAGTCAAGTTGCAAGTCATCAGAACAGTCTACAGTCTACATCTCTGCAGGGAAGTGACAAATTAATCCCTAGAGCTGCTCTCTGTTGTCCCGTCCAGCTGGAGCGGGTCGAGGTTTAACTTTAACCAAACATAAGAATAACTCAAGAGCTTTGTCCTAAAATCAGATATCCACCGTTTGGAAAAACTAATTTTCTTTCAAAATTATTGATATCACAAAAGTATAAAGGAATGATTGTACTTCATAAAGGTTACTTGTGGGGATGGGACAGTATGTCAAAATTCACTATATCGTAATACGAAAATGTGGCAAAACGTATAGTGGGGCAGAAAAATGAATTGCGATATTAGCTCCATTTTATTCTGCTGTAGTAATCACAAATGAGACGCTTGACCATCACAATTTCACAAGCTCTCCATCCAAATTACACCCATTACGCATTCGCTTTGTAATGACATTTTTAAATAGTTGTTTACGTTCTGGCAAACCGATGCCATCGCTAGAAAGATTTGTGGCTCAGAAATAAACATAATTCTGCAGTCATACTTTGTTGTCACTGAACATGTATTACATCGTATCGTGGTTGTATTGAATCGTGAACCTCATATCGCATATTGTCCCAATGGATCCTCTATATTTTAGATGTTGGATGATGGCAATGAGTTTTCCAAAATGGATATATAGCATTTTGGAAGTAAACTATTCAAATATGAATAATAGCCCTGTGTAGCTGCAGTAAAGCCCGGGGTTGTGGGTTTGATTCCCTTTGGACCAACGCTTACTAAGAACATATGCACCCATAGTTATGTGAGGAATTTTGAATAAATGCATCCATCAAATGGCATATTGCCGCTATTGTAGGAAATAAATAAATAAATAAAACACATGGCTGCAATTTTGGTGTTTTCTTGAATTGAAACCTCACATGATCATTATGTGTCAAGTGGGATCCAGAACCCTTGGGCTGCTGAAATCTGTTCAAACCCAATTGTATAAATTTCAAATCAGCATGGGGATCAACAAGAAAATAAGCAAGAGTCTTTTCTTCATTCCTGAAAGACAAGCTGTTTTGGTAGATGTGTGGTTTTTTGCCTGACAACAGTCGTATCATATTATGATAAATGAAAACCCGCTGAGTGGAAAGTGCTGCACTGGGTCGCACCACGTTACGAGGAAGCTGCCGGGCGAGTACAGTACCTCAGAGAGACTTCGGTGGTTTCTCTGCGGTTTGACGCTTTACTCCTGTGAACTGAGAAAAGCCCGCCTGAGTCAGACAACAGCACATTCTTCTAAGGGTTGTTGTGAAAGAAACACAGCGCCACAGATGAGAAAGTGAGGTACGAGTTAGAGGATGTCAGCGGGCATCCCCCCCCCCCCCACCCCCGCCTGCGCCTGCTGCCGGCCATCTCAGAAAAAACAGAGGAAATCAACAGCGGTGAGATTAACTGTTAAGAGCAGTTGGGCGACCCGTGACAGGAAGGTTGAAATCCACAGAGGTGAATAAAGACACTTCTCTCCTCCTGAACTGATGGCTGTGAAAGGCTACGTTCACACCGCAGGCCTTCATGCTCAGCTCCAACATGATGCTCATATCTGATTTTTTTTTTTGTTTTTTAGATGTCTTTTCATATCTATTCTAGGATGTAATCTATATCTATATCAACAATACCTGTACCTGCACTTTTCAAACACATTTCCATTACGGAGTGTGTGTTTTGACTGAATTGTGGCATCTCCCCAACTATCAATCAAGTCGGCTATTTCGCTTTCTACTGCCGTGTTTCGGCTGACAACAGAGGAATTACGTAAGATTTACACATTGTCATGGCAACGCTGACAAATTGGACAACTGGAAAATGCGACTCCATGCAGCTTTTTGCTGTTCACACTGATTAGAAAACATCAGATCTTCGTTTTGTGAGAAAAAAAAAAAATCAAAATTCGGACACTTTGAGCTGCAGCGTGAATGTAGTCAAAATGCCGTTGAGCAAGGCATTTAACCAAACCACTGCTGCAGTGGAGATGCTCTCTGCTCTACTTCTAGGATCCAGGAAACCAGTCAGTTTAAGAATTATTCCAGTCAAAACGTATTGGTGGGGGAAAACATGTCGGTCTGTGAATGTGAGCCCATTGCAACTGGTGTAAATAAGAAGGACTATACTGCACATTGATCTTATACCCAGAGTTCTTACTAGAATACAGGACATTTAGCCTTTTACCTTCAGGCCTTTTAAACTCCACAGACCTGGAGGAGTTTAAGTGGCTTGCACAAGGGAACATCGACAGTGGTTGTTCTGCGAGGGCAAAGTGTTACTCATTCACTTATTTACTCATACACTTAAAGTCACAATGAAATAATCATACCATAAACCTGTTTGACAAATTATGCCAAAAACATGCCAAAAACACATGACAAAAAGCATTTTTATTGATAGAAGAGAACATAGCGGAGGCTTGTATCCCTCTGCTATGTTCTCGTCTATTAATAAGCTCACTGGGGAAATTATGTTCTAAAAAATATGACCAATAGTCAGTTGAAAATCACATTAGCAGGATCTGTTAAATGTCACTTTTCAGGCTATTTTCGTGGCCTCATTCAAATGAATTGGAAGTAAAAATCTGAATGCTACAACTCGTCCAGCTGCAGCTGAACTTTTGGGATTCAAACCAGCAACCATCCAGTTACAAGCCTGGTGTACTTCTCTAACATTTAGTCTGCCGCTCCTCCAGTTTGCTGCACATATGGAAAACGTGTCCTCAGTGACATTTAGACGCATGGGAGAATGATTTAGGAGGATGGGTGGGGGGGGGGATGACTTTCCAATGACGCAGGTATGTGTGTGTGTGTTTGTGTGTGTGTATAAGTAGGTGTGTATACAAGCCTATGGTATGCAGCTGTGTGTCGCTATCAGTTGTTGTGTCACGTCAGCCGCCCTGTGGCTCTGAGTCCCAGTGATTTACTAGGTAAATACAGGGCCCAGGCACCTGACCCAGCCCTGTGTGTGTGTGTGTGTGTGTGTGTGTGTGTGTGTGTGTGTGTGTGTGTGTGTGTGACTGCAGTCAGCTGATGCTATAAGTCTGAGGAGGGCTGAGATGAGTTTGTACACGCTGAGTTTGCATTCAGAAGAGAATTGCATTTTATTGAGCTATTTCACTACTACACTGGATAAAAAACTACCTGACATCCCTCCACAAAGACTGTGTAACTGCTGGATGATTTATTTTCCTAAAACTAGCCTTGAAACCTTGAAACTTGATTTTGTGAGAAGAAGAAGAAGAAAAGGAAGAGGAAAATGTTTTGTTCTTTGTCCATTTGTATGTATGTTTATTTAAAAAATCCCATCAACAATCTGACATCAGTTTCATTTCTTGCATCAGTTTCGTCTTCTTCGTTGGTGCGCACTGACTAAACATCTGTGTTCTTGCCACATATGCTCTAACGTCAGTTCCAGGCTCCACTCCCTTATCTTGAGAAATAAACGTAAGCAATGACCCACAGTTCCCACATGCAGGCTCTTTATTAAGGGGAAGCCCATAAGGGGAAATGATCTATTTTTGGTGCTTTGGTCAGAAGGAGTGAGAGTTGGAAAAGCCGTTCGGGGACAGTGTGGGAGCGGCAGTGGTGGAAAGTAACTAAGTACATTTACTCAAGTACTGTATTTAAGTACAATTTTGAGGTACTTGTACTTTACTTGGGTATTTCCATTTTATGCTACTTTGTACTTATACTCCACTACATTTTAGAGGGAAGTATTGCACTTTTTACTCCATTACATTTATTTCACAGCTATAGTTACTAGTTACTTTTCAGATCAATATTTTATATTTAAAACATTTGATCATCTTTATAAAATAACTGTAAAATAGCATTGTTATAGATTAGACTACCCAAAAGTATAGCTAAATTGTTAAGATTAGCTTCACGTTGACAACTTTAAAATGCTGCCTACATGTACATGTATGTCAATAAATCAGTATTAATATTCCAATAATTTATGAAAAATATAACTCTCTAAATGGGGACAGTTTGCATAATGAGTACGTTTACTTTGATACTCTGAGTACATTTTGCTGCCAATACTTATGTACTTTTACTTAAGTAAGATTTTGAATGCAGGACTTTTACTTGTAATGGAGTATCTTTACATTGTTGTATTGCTACTTTTACTTAAGTGAAATATCTCAGTACTTCTTCCACCACTGAGTATCGGAGAGGTGATTCAAGCCCGCCTGTAGCCTTGTTGCTCAAACTATGGGTAAGGATCTAAAACAGGTCATGGGTCTTACTGTAATTCGGGGGGGGAGGGGGGGGGGGAAGAGTACGATTCATTTGGGGAAGAAGTTTGGAAGACCTCAAGACCAAACCGCTGCCACTGAAATGCATTTCAATGAAGGGAAAACAGCTCATCTCATGCATATTGTTTTTATACGACCCATTTCTGTCTCATTGTTACAAAACGCTGCGGCTTTCCCTGCATTCTCCCTGTGCCTCCTGGCCTTGGACCGAGACAATGGAAGGAGAAGAAGAGGAGAGGAGAGGAGGAAGAGAGAGGAGAGGAGAGGAGAGGGGAGAAGAGGAAGACAGAGGAGAGGAGAGGAAGAAAGACGAGAGGTGGGAAGAGGAGAAGAGCAGAGGAGAAAAGAGGAGAGGAGAGGAGGAAGAGAGAGGAGGGGAGAGAGAGAGGAGAGGGGTGGAGAGGAGAGGAAGAGAGACGAGAGGTGGGAAGAGGAGAAGAGAAGAGCAGATGAGAAAAGAGGAGAGGGGAGGAGGAGAGGAAGAGAGCGAAGGAGAGGAGAAAAGAGGAGAAGGGAGGAGAGGAGAGGAAGAGAGAGGAGAGGTGGGAAGAGGAAGAGAGGAGAAAAGAGGAGAAGGGAGGAGGAGAGGAAGAGAGAGGAGAGGAGAAAAGAGGGGATGGGAGGAGAGGAGGAAGAGAGAGGAGAGGATAGGAGGGAAGAGGAGAGGAAGAGAGAGGAGAGGAAGAGAGGAGAGGTGGGAAGAGGAGAAGAGAAGAGCAGAGGAGAAAAGAGGAGAGGAAGAGAGTGGAGGAGAGGAGAAAAGAGGGGATGGGAGGAGAGGAGGAAGAGAGAGGAGAGGATAGGAGGGAAGAGGAGAGGAAGAGAGAGGAGAGGTGGGAAGAGGAGAAGAGAAGAGCAGGGGAGAAAGGAGGAGAGGGGAGGAGGAGAGGAGAGGAAGAGAGCAGAGGAGAGGAGAAAAGAGGAGAAGGGAGGAGGAGAGGAAAAGAGAGGAGAGGAGGGTAGAGATAAGGAGAGGAATAGAGGGGAGAGGAGAGGAGAGGAGGAAAGCGGAGAGGAGAGGAAAAAGGTAGAAAAAGGAGGAGGAAATGAGAGATAATGAATGGTTGAGTAGAGGGAGGAGAGGGAAGAGGACAAGAGGAAACGTGGGCAAAACAGAAAGAGGAGAAAGAAGACTTGAAGAGAGGAGGCTGAGGAAAGGAGTGAAGGAGAGAAGAGGGAGCATGAGGAGGGGGGCGGGGCTAAAGCCATCAGGCCCGACTCAGTGTGTTCAGCTCAGTAAGACCCAGAGCCTGTTTGTTTATCTGAAGCTGAAGTCCTGCTGACTCAGCAGCTCCTCTGGCAACAGAATCAACCACTGAAAATCAACAGCTTTCGATCACCGATATGTCCGTCAACAGCCAATGTGTCCTTGTCCCGTCGAATCGTCCTTCACCAAAACACTGAATCCCAACCAGCTCCATCATTGAAACTCACTCGAGAGAAAAGAAGTGCCAACAAAATGCCCAAAATGAAACGTAAATGTAAACTTTGAACAGTGAGTGAGTGATCCACGGTTCTCCCTGCTCTGGCCTCGCAGTGAGGAGAGGAGGAGAGGAGAGGAGAGGAGGAGAGGAAGAGAGAGGAGGGAAGAGAGAGAGGAGAGGAGAGGGGTGGAGAGGAGAGGAGAGGAGATGGGAGGAGGAGAGGAAGAGAGAGGAGAGGAGGAAGAGAGAAGAGAGGAGAGGAGGGAAGAGGAGAGGAGAGGAGAGGGGTGGAGATGGGAGGAGAGGAAGAGAGAGGAGAGGAGGAAGAGAGAAGAGAGGAGAGGAGGGAAGAGGAGAGGAAGAGAGAGGAGAGGAGGAAGGAGGAGAGGAAGAGAGAGGAGAGGAGGAGAGGAAGAGAGGAGAAAAGAGGAGAGGGGAGGAGAGGAGGGGAAGAGAGAGGCGAGGAGAGGAAGGGAGAGCAGAGGAGAGGAGAGGAGAGGAGGGAAAAGAGAGGATAGAAGGGAAGAGGAGAGGAAGAGAGAGGAGAGGAGGAAGAGAGAAGAGGAGGGAAGAGGAGAGGAAGAGAGAGGAGAGGAGGGAGGAGAGGAGGAGAGGAGAAAAGAGGAGAGGGGAGGAGAGGAGGGGAAGAGAGAGGCGAGGAGAGGAAGGGAGAGGAGAAGAGGGAAAAGAGAGGATAGAAGGGAAGAGGAGAGGAAGAGAGAGGAGAGGAGGAAGAGAGAAGAGAGGAGAGGAGGGAAGAGGAGAGGAAGAGAGAGGAGAGGAGGAGAGGAGAAAAGAGGAGAGGGGAGGAGAGGAGGGGAAGAGAGAGGAGAGGAGAGGAGGGAAGAGAGAGGAGAGGAAGAGAGAGGAGAGGTGGAGAGGTGGTTTAAGAATCATCGAAACTCAAAAATAAGTGCCAACAAAATGTAGCGTAAATGTAAACTTTGAACAGGAGTGATCCACGGTTCTCCCTGCTCCGGCCTCGCAGTGGAAACCAGGCTGCAGAGACACAGTGAGCTGGAGGGGAGCTCCGGTCTTGTGGTTGTTATTGTTGTTGGTAGAGTTTGTTTTCTGCGAACCATTTGTTTGTGGTCATTGTTAAATGTGGGTCACTCCACCGCACCCGCAGCAGCTCCCAGCCCCGGGTCCTTATTCCCAAAGCTCAGAGTCCTGCTGACAGCCGGGGTCACAAACTCACTTTAGTTTATCTCCCACCATCTGAGTTTTAGGGGCATTCTGGTCCTTCTCAGGGGGGCAGGGGTGGGAAGAGGACTGGAATGTCCTGCTCAAGTAGAAGTACTGTTACTTTACTGGTATTTTACTTAAGTAGAAGTAAAATTACCAGTGTAAAAATCTACTGAAGTAAAAGTAAAAAGTAGCTAATTTAAAATGTACTCAGAGTAAAAGTTACTGAGTTACTGTTTTTAAAAATGAGAATGTTGTAAGATTTTTTTTCATGAAATTCTACAAGGGCAAGAGGATAGAGTTCAAAGTGGATTATTTTAATTGTAAAATTTGGAAATTACAAAATAAAATGGACAAAGTAAAGCCAGATTCCTCTTCTCACTATGAAATGGTTCCACAATTTGCCTTTGGATGATGGTCCAGTTTCTGTTGCTTATGGAGAAACTACAAACTCTGTCCTCTGTAATGGATGTGATTTAAAATGTATTTAAGTACAATACTTCAGTAAATGGATATGATTTAAAAGTACAATATTTCAGTAAAAAAAATACTTAAGTAAAAATAAAATTACTGACATTCATCCAAGTACAAGTACACAGAAAAGGAACTATAAGTATGTAATTAGTTACTTCCAGCCTTTGCTCCTCGGGGGCAGTTTTACTGTCAAACCCTCAGTTGGTTCCACTTTCCAGAAGAGGAAGGTGTTGTTTATCTCAGCTGCTCCATCTTCCGCCCCTCGATTGTTTTACGGTTATCGGTTGAATTACTTTTTCTTGACACTGCGGTTTGGAGTCAGCAGTTTCTTCCACTGCTGGCTGTGTGGTGCCAACATTTTTTCTGCTGCTTCAGGCTGTGAGCTCCAACAAACTGCTTTTCACACAACTGGAAAACCCTGAAACTTATTCCCCCCATATGTGTATGTCACTGAAGGCATAAACAAATTTAAAATAAAATCATAATGTCCAAAAAGCCAAAAATCTGGTTTATTTTCCTACTGATTTGAACACATTGTTGACATTTTTGTGTATTACCAACAGAATGGCCAAACACTGAAGTCTTGTCAACTATGACCTTAGGTTACCTGCTATCCTATAAAATGTACTGCACTTCATTTTAATTTTGTGCTATTAATCAATCTGTAAGAAGAGGTGTCAGAATAGTTTTTTTCAAATGGTGGATATCTCATTTAGGAATGAAACGTTACAAGTTTACACATTGTTGATATTGTCAGCGGTTGACTATACATTTGGAAACGCTGCAATACAAGATTTCACCCAGGACACCAAAGCTGTGTAAAAATAAAAGCTTGTGCCGCAGTAATAAAGTATCACACAAAATAGATCAAAATTTGTTTGTTGTTGTTGAAATATGTAAGATTTAGTCCCACTGACCGCCATTTGAGGAGATTTTACTGTTGGATACAATTTAATACAGAATTTAAACTCTCTGATCCAAATATAGTCAGACTTTTATTCTGGTCTAATTTCTAGTAAATCAAATAATATTTTTAACTATTCATTATTTTAGTTGGGGACCCCGCAGAGAACCTCTCAAGGCTTTCTGAGGGTCCCAGGCCCTCACTTTGGTAACCACCCTGTTCAAAAAGTAATAACACCACCAAAGCCAAATGATCAAGAGAGACAAATAGTGAGAGAGGGGTAGCAGAAAGTGTGTGTGTGTGTGTGTGTGTGTGTGTGTGTGTGTGTGTGTGAGAGAGAGAGAGAGAGTGAGAGACAGAGATTGAGAAATCGCTGTAAACAAACTTTCACTTTGCTTTCATGCTTTCATAAGTGTAGAGTTTTTTGTTTTTTTGGACTTTTTGTGTTTTCCCCATGCAGCTCCATCGGTCCAGAACAGGTCTGATTGCTTGGCGTTTTTTTTCCCTGCATGTTGTTTGGCTCAGAACAGACCGATCTCTTTCTCCTCGGGCGCGAAGAGAAAGACAGACACACCCAGCTGAATCGTTCTAGGTCATGCTTTTGTCAACTTTCGAACCCTCGCTCAACTGCAGAGCAAACAGTGAGCGGTGTGAGGGGGAATAAACTCAAGGAAACGCTGCCCTCTGGTGGCCGGTTTTGGCTGTTGCACTTTCAGGAAACCGAGACTAGACCAGTGGTTTTCAATCCCAGTCCTCACTGGGATCCAGAACCCTGCTGGTTGATATTCTAGTCCTCTAATTGAGACTGATTCACACATGAGATGCCAGATGAATGCAATTAACTGCAATTAATCACCTGGTGGGACAGAAAACCAGCAGTGCAGGATGGAAAACCACTGGACTAGATTATACAATAAGTGACATTTGATGGATGCTTTTATCCAATGTGACTTACAGCAGTGTCGAGTCATCAAACCTCGAGTCCGAGTCCGAGTCACCAAGGTCACATCCGAGTCGAGCCTCAAGTCAAATTGAAATTTTAAAAAATAAGTTTTAAGAAGTGATCTAAGAGAGACTAAAGAAGAGGCAAGCCTGAATAGAACAGAACAGGATTTTTATATGAAAACAGCTGTCTTGGCAGGTCTTGGTGTGGCTGCTGTAAGGCAGCTTGAGAGGAAACAGTGTTGTTTCCTGGCTGAAAGTAAAGTTCGTCTTTTTGAATCGATGGCTTGAAGTTTCCTCAGAAAGACTCTGAAGTGAAAA
This sequence comes from Centroberyx affinis, assembly GCF_046629955.1. Classification (NCBI taxonomy): domain Eukaryota; kingdom Metazoa; phylum Chordata; class Actinopteri; order Beryciformes; family Berycidae; genus Centroberyx; species Centroberyx affinis. Next base: position 74,460 of record NW_027281508.1, on the reverse strand, counting down.
AGTACCTACAAGTCCACATTACACCTGCTCATGTGACACATGAAGGGTTTGAGGTCCCAGGTGAAACCACCTGTAAATTTACAGTAAATTCCTCAGACTAATGCAAGATAAGGCTTCATGGAATTATAGATTGAAAGTCACATAAAATTAAAATGTATTCATGAAGCACTTTTAACAAACCTGAGCACAAGGGACATGAATAAAGACAAAAACAGATTAAAAACACCACAGATTTTAAGATAAGGAGCCACTGTGTGTATGTGTGTGTGTGTGTGTGTGTGTGTGTGTGTGTGTGTGTGTGTGTGTGTGTGTGAACCCTGGAGGGTCTACTGGGTTCTACTGAATGCACTAGCAGATTTTGGTATTGCATTATGTTGCATCACTTTATATCGCTTTACGATTTTCATTTTACAAGATACAAAATACTGTGTGTGTGTGTGTGGGTGTGTGTGTGTGTGTGTGTGAGTGTGTCATGGCGGCTGGGGGCTTGCAGCTAAAGCCTGAGTGTCATTTCTTCTAAGATCTACTAGTGTTTAATGCAGTGGATGGACAACGTTATGTCTTGGAAACTTGTGTGTGTGTGTGTGTGTGTGTGTGTGCATGTGTGTGTGTGTGTGTGTGTGTGTGTGTGTGTGTGTGTGTGTGTGAGCATCTTTACCTGATGTCAGTGTTTCCACTAATGTACAGCTCCCTCAGGTCAAGCCTGCAGAGAAACTAACAGTGGGAATGTACCAGACTTGGCAAAAACAGTGGCTGAATTATGTTTCAGCTTTATCACATGACAAACATACACTGCAATTGTAGTCTAAGGCAGGGGTTCTCAATCTGGGGGTCGGGACCCTCCAGGGGGGTCGTGAGGTTATTTTAGGCGGTCACAAGATGATTTAATACATATTTCTACTATACAAATGTGTTATCATGTGTAATCTTTCTAATTTTTCTCTAATTTTAGCTTTTTTTCTTGTGAAATACGGAATAGTTTTCAGCCTCTATAGGCCTCCTCTGATAATCAAATGAAACAACCCGATCAGAGAAAGTCATTTTTTGGTTGAACTGTTCATCACTCTTGTCGGTCATGAGTTGGCGTTGTTTCATTTCAAGGTTCAAGTTTGAGAACCACTGGTCTAAAGGGCTGTTATTCAGTTTTTCCAAGTCGTATTTATCAAAACAAGTTAACTGGTACATCCACTGTTAGATGTTAGATGCTGGGTGTTGAAGACCTTGCTCACACGTGATTGATAGCAGTTGAAAGAGGGAATGTACAGCGCACTTCTTGGTTCATTTCATCCACCCACAGCTCTTACTTTCTGTTTACTTCTCTAACCGTTTATCTCCCCCCCCCCCCCTCTGAGCTAATGTTCTCCTGTACAGTAGCTCTGCCTCAGTTGAACGCACCGAGAGCCGGGGGGGGAAGTCCACAACTCACTGATGAGAAAAAGGCCAAGACTTTCCCACGTGCGGTACTGGGTTTCTTTCATCTTGTAACAAGTCATTAGAGGGGCTTTTCTCAGATTCGTAGAAGTGTGACACCACAGTGAAGTTCAGCGGTACTGAACCTGAACGCCCCTGGTGGCAAGCCGGCTCAGCTTTCTTGTAACTTTGTGTAAAGTGATGTACCTCATTCCAATCAATGGGTCTCTCATTTATGCATGTGAAAATCAATCTGAAAGTATGCTTTTCAGGCTTGAAGAGAAGAATGCTTATTTTATTGTTGATGCCCATGCAGTTTTGAAATTATATGATGATTTTGGACGATTTCAATGGCCCAAGGTGTCATGAATCTCACTGGACACATTAAGGGTCATGTAAACATTCAACTCAAAAACACCAAAATTGCATTTTTGTTTTGTGCGATACCAGCAATGCCTGATTTTAAGACTAAGAGAAAACTTGGATCAAATTTTAAAAAGCTTTTCTAATTAAATCTGGGTCTAGGAATTGGCCGTATGGAAATTGAATGAGGTTCAGTGGCTTTTGCTTGATGTAAAACAGGCTTAGAAGCTTCAACAAAAAGAAGACAGACCTGCACTAACACAAGAAATAATGATGACAAATGTGTTTTGGCTACTGCATAATTTTAAACTGAACTGGTTTGCCTGGCATTCATGAATAATGCGCTCTGGATAATCATGTTATCACACTGAAAAAGATGACCCAGTTTCTTCGCTGTGTCCCTTATCTTGCTGTAGGAAGGCTTGTGTTCACATTTTCACTTCATTCTCTCACAAAGATTTTTCTGATTATTGATGTGTCACTAAAAATGTTGTAAAGGGAAAAATCAGATTGTTTATCAAAGTAGACCATCAAAAAGCGATAAAACCACATGCAAGTGAGCTACTAGTTTACAGGCCTTTTGTGGGTCAGTTGGAAAATCTGAAATACCTGAAAATAATGTGTGTTCAAACGATACACCCACAAACCTACAATAATGACTCAGAAACAAGAGAAAATGACTTGATTTTCAACAAAAAAAGGTTTGCTTCTTTATTGAGTGAAATGAAATCCAGACGGGTGACTTCTGAGGCCACAACACCACAAACATCATCACACTTGGCATTACAAGTTTGCATATTCCTCCCGTTACATCCCTCTCTGCAAGACCCTGCACCAAGAGCTTTGGCAACTTCATTTGTAAACTAAAAAATCCATAAAGAAACAAAATAAAAAGAAAGGGGAGGGTTGAGGGAACATAAGTCAAAACTAAAATGAGAAATAGTAGACGTCATTGTATTTGTGTCAGTTCTAGTAGAATGAGGGGGAGGATCAAACAGAGGAAACGGGGGGGGGGGGGAATGAATGGAGAGATGTCACCCTGGGTTAAAGACAGTTAATTCTGTATATTTAAATTACAATTACTTTCATGCCTGATCCATTATTTTACCCAAAACCCTCTTCTACATTCCTTCCACTCCCTCTTTTTCCCCCCCTTCTACCTTCAAAAACAGAACAAAAAAAATCCTCTTTATCTTTATTAATTTCCTTATTTGATATAATTACTTTTTTCTTAATTTTTGTTTTTTTTGTTTTAAGTGTACATCATCTCGGCCATGTGTGACATCTTCTTGGGGATGTAGAGGTAATACTCCATGTAGCCAGAAAGGTCCTCTATAGTGATGTCATCGACGTAGGCCCGCGCCTGCTCCGAGCACGAGCGAGGGGAGCCGGACGACGACAACGACGATGACGAAGGTGGCGTAGCTGTGGCGGCGTTACTGACAGTTCTGGGGCCGAGCGGCGAGCGTTGTGCGGCGTGGCCCTCGTGGCTCGGCAGGCCCCTCTCGCACTCGGAGATGACGTTGCGGAGCCCCGTGAAGGAGTACACCTCCACGCCGTGCCAGCCCGGGTGGAGGGACTGGCAGCGGCACTGGCACCGAGCTCCGGCCCCGGCCCCGGCCCCGGCCCCCGCCCCGCCCTCTGCCTGGCCTTCCCCAGGATCGGAGCCCTCTCTCTGGGCGCAGGAGCACGGAGGGCAGGGGCCCGCTGCGGAGCCGCTGCTGTGGAGCTTCGACAAGGCTTGGAAGTCGGAGGCTTCGGCGGCGGCGGCGGCTGCTGCTGCTCCGGACTCCGCCCCCTCACGGGTGCCATTCTCCAGCCTACTCTCCTCGCTGGACTGGGCCGCTCCGGAGCTCCCGCCGCCCTGCCTGGATGCGGTCGTAGTAGTCGTGATAACAGCAGCAATCTCTTGGGACGAGGAGGAGCGGGAGGAGACCGCGGCTCCGGCTCCGATACTCGGCTCGTACCCGGCGGAAGCTCCGAACACGGGAGGGGAGATGTGGCCGGCAGCGCCCGAAGAAGAGAGCTCTTTCTGGGCCGGGACGGCTACGGTGGACGGGGTTCTTCCATCTCCACCGGGACAAGGCTCCACAGACTCGGGCACGGCCAGGCGCTGGTGCTTCAGGCAGCCGCTAGGGGGCGACAGTGTTGGGGCTGCAGTGCTGCTGCAGTAGGTGAACTTGGGCGGGTGGAGGATGGGAGACTTGGACCTCCGACGCCTCTGGGTCCTGGACGCTCCTCTAGACGTTTTCCTCATGCAGCTGAAGTTGGAGGGAAGGGGAGAGAGGAAGAGAAAGACGGGGAGAGGAGGAAGGGAGGAGAGATAGCAGGACAGTAGAGCAAGGGAGAGAAAATAAGAAACAAAGAGAAAATGTTGCTTATTTGTATTTTTCACGATTTGGCAATATCTCATGCCAACAAATCACCATTTTTCAAAAAAGTGAACAAGACGTCCATGGAGTGAATGAGACTTTCAGAATTTGGCATCAAAGAAAACTTGCCGTGCAAATCACAAGACTGCATGGCTCAGTTTTTAAGTACAGAAAAAACATCTTTAAAACAGATCAATGGTATGATGAATGATTATTTTTTTCGTAATTACGTCTTGCCATATTCATCTGCAGATTGCTTAATTTTCACATTAAACTATTTAACATATTTTGCCTGTATACGGACTGTATAAGGTATTTAGACTTTTTATTGCACTGTATCAAGCTGTTCATAATATTCTGTTCCATCACCGCACGGTCATCTTGCTAGGAAAATGATTGTAACCAATTAACAGGTGATTATAGTCAAATGACAGCAACAGCCAATGAGCTGTGTGTATGGTAAAGCACCATATTGGTAGGAAATGCATGTGACATCCTGGAAATACTATGAATTGACAGCATGACTGATCTCACCGAATGTTGTTTGTCCATATAGTTTAAGTTGGGATTTGTTATGAGTTTTTAATTGCAAACCATGTCTGCAAACGACATTTCCATTACTTGACCATTAAAATAAATTTGAACTGAACAGAATCAATACCCATTATGAGCAGCTTACAGCCTGAGCTAACAAACTGAATATACATGGGCCCCGTTTAGTCAATGGCCTGGTTTCCCCTACACCGTCATACAGGGAATGTGAATGCTCTATTCCCCCAAAACAAAATCTCCATCTTGTTGCCAAGAGGTATTTGATTTGTCAGCCGGATCATACTTTCACATAAATCAATAGAGCTTTCAGTCCTGTTACAAATATTTTGAGTTGACACAAACAAGCCCCATCTGGCTCTGCTGGACAAAGCTATTTAATTAGGTTTTGACTATTGGCGTTGCAATCAGACCTTCCTTACAGAAAGGTCCAGGGGGGAGGATTTGAACATCAAGTCATATTCCGCTCAAAGCTTCATGACTGGCTTTGTTGTCACAAAGATTTAATGGAAACAGTGGCAGGTGGCGTCTGGTCAACTAATCACAGGGAGCAACGCTGTCAACAATGTCAACAAATATTGCTCACACCTGTTCGATTAAAAAACTGTGTGTGTTCCAAATAGAACAAAACCCGTCTCCTCATCTCTGACTGACTTATTGGCTACATCAAGACAGCTTCCCAGATTCTTCGACAAACAAATGTGGTCAGAATGAGATCAGGTAGGCTTTATGATTTTGTGACTTAAGAGTAGGTTGACTGAGCACACATTCACAAGTGTGGGATCTACACAATACAATAAAGTTGCGAGGAGGATTTTCCAAGCCAATTCAAGGACTAAAAATTAAAAGCATCTGATCATAAGGCCACATATCTATCGCTGAGCGTGTTCTCATTTACACTAATATACTGATCATAGTCTGACTAAGGCAATTCCCTGATTATTCAAGTGGTCAGCAACAACATAATGCGATTTGCTTAACCGCATACAGGCATACAGGTTATCCCATTATGAAAAACCCATTTAATACAGCTAAGTTTTTGCTCAATCTTTTGTATTATTCATCGGATGTATATCCTTAAGTCTGATTTTTTTTTTTTTTTTTTTTTTACATCTGTGCATGAGCGCAAACGTAACCGGATAGAGAAACAGTAAAGGTCTTAGAGAGAGCTACAAAAAGGACGGTGATTGTTAAACTCATTACAGTAGTGCAAAGTAATGAGACACAGAAAACTGACCATATGAAAATAAGCTACGTGTGGCGCCATGTTCAAAATCAAAAACAACTGTTATTGCATTACTAGAGTGCATATAAACACGTCAATCGAATTATTGCCATAACCTGATTATACCCAGTTGCCGGGTTATTAGTGTGCATATAAATGTGCTCATTTAGGCAATTGCTACCCCAACCTACCCATGCCAGTTGTCCTTTGGGCAGCTGAGTTTGGGCTTGGCTCCACTGGTGTCAGGACAGGACCGAGGCATCGCTCTGGGAGCCAACGCCTCCGAAACATTCACAGCAACAGGCAAACTGAGGGGAAAGCATACAGAGAGAGAGAAACGTTTAGAAACTGTCACAGAAAGCAAATCACTTACTCTCAGCATCAACACAAACACCAATCTCTCAACATCTATATTATGGCTGTCAATTGCTCCGAGTAATTAAATTTGACCATGAACTGACCGAAATTAGTAAAATTTAATTTAAATTTAAATATAAATGATAAAATTTTGATAATATTGACTTGTGAAAGCAGGGCGCAATGAGCGGACAATAAGTTCTAAGCAGAGATCTTGGAGTCGATTCACAACATGCAGTTTTTCCTGTTATTCAATTTCTTTAAAGATTTGGGTTGGTGTTTTGTTTCCTATATCTGCAAGAGATGAGAGTAAATTACTGGGTGAGTCTTTCCTTTCACTGAGGGGAATCCAAATATCCAAATATGGATTCTTAAATTAAGAGGAGTAGTAATCTTGTCAGGCTGAGCGTTATCTGCCATCGCGGCGCTGGTATCGACTCAAATTTGAATTTGGAAATTCGTTCTGACAGCCTTGATGCAGACATGCACACATCACAAACCGCTCAGCGTCTACATCATGTTGTGAAGACCAGGTGTGAATGCGTACATCTGGATCATCAAATGCCACCTGAACACATGCATTAGAGCCGGATGATATTGACAAGAAATGTCACAGTATGTCTGATCAAACGCCTTGATTTCGTTTTTTAAGGCAAAACAGACAGGATACATTTTCTTTTCTTTTTAATACAACTGAAAAAACTCAAACTATTAATAACCAGCAGTACGATTAATGAAAATGTTGCGTTTTGATAGGAAATTCATTTATTGCATGGTTCTAAAGGGTCATTTCTACTTCTGCGTCAAAGCTGTGCCGTAGGTCTTTGCGGTGCCAGTGTAGCCCATAGAGGTTGCCGCCGTTGCTTACGTGCACCTCTCCAAAAATGCAACTGTGCGCAAGAGCAACGCAAAACTGCAAGAACTGTGATTGGCCCGCTTCGGATTTCTCCCAACCTGTAGCCGATAGTGAAGACAATGGAGCAGACTGAAGAGGGACGAGCTGAGGAGATTTGTAAACGTATTCATCTGTACGACACCTCATCTCCGAATTACAGAGTCTACCAGATGTCACTGACTTTGTGGTGAGAAATATCTCAGAATGTGAGTTTCAGAGAATGTAAACACTACTACTACTGCTGTTATTACGTCCGTGCAGCTAAACTCCCCACTGCCACCTAGCGTTTCGGCCACCTACGCTGCGGACTCCTGCCGACGTAGCTTCGACGCACGGACACTAACCTCTCAGCATCGACCCTCAACTTCTTGAAAGCCGTCTGCAGCGTCTCCTCCTCGCAGTCCTTCCCTCCTGCCTCCATGGTGGGAGGAGGCTGCTCTGACCAGCCACCCAGCTGAAACACACACACACACACACACACAGTCAGTCATGACTAGAATACGGATTCTTATGCAGTGATGGGCTACTGATTGTCTGGACTGTTGTGCTTATTCATATAACTGGTAAAACACTGAACTATTTAAGTTTCATTGCCAAAGTTTTCCACGTCTACAGTTTTCTGTAATAGATGGGTAAATGTATAAGACAACAGAGATGAGTAATGTTGCCCTCGGGCTGGATGGGAATTCTTAACAGGCAGAATAACAAAGTGGTTAATAAAATAAATCATCATCAGCAATTTGCCCATATATCTTGACCGAATATGTTGCCAAAGACCACTGTCAACTTAGGACGTCTGTTTTTCATGTATCATTTGAATGCAAGCCTATAGTGCTGCAATCAACGTGACTCTGGGGCCACAAGGAATTGTAAACAACGTGACAGATTAAATGCAGCTAAACCGTAGTGAGGCTGGGAGTTTAAAATACATAACGTTATCAGCATAAACATTCAAAGCCGAGGTGGATAATTACAGTCAAAAACAAAAGAACATCGACAACAATCACAAACACTGCTTGTAAACACTGGATTTCATAATCACTCCCACCCAGCTGGCTAACGCTAGCAAGTTAGCTCAGTTGCTAAGCTAATTGGCTAACGAGCTAGCTGGTCTTACGGTGTTGTTCCCAAAGGTTCCTAAGATTTCCCAATATGTAGCGAACAAGGGAGAAACTACTCACGGTTCAGGAGATCCTGGTAGCAGTAAAGAGAGAAATACCCAGAGCATACAGGGTGTTTCAGCCGCAACAGGCCCTCGGATGTTGGCTAGCCAGCTAGGCTAGCGACGGAGAAGAAGGGCTGGCAGGCTAGCTGTAGCTAGCTCGTAAGGCTAGCTCTGTGCTCTCATCGATTGTCTCCGCGAAAACACGACCTGTACCGTTTGAAGACTGCGCGTGGATGGCCAAAGTCGTAACACGAAAACACCCACGACTGAACATAAATTCTGACCCACAATATCGGAAAAGAGGAGAGGTGTGCGGTCTGTTTCTAGACTTTTCTTTCCCCTAACCCTTGTTTACAGTCGAACCAGTCGCAGTGACTCTGCAACAACGCGCTCTGCGACTGACGTAAACACCTAAAAAAAAACACACTCGCCTTGACGTCACTCACTGCTACTTGAATAGTGCCATGCAAGTTAGAAAATGGTCAGTTTGCACCACACATTTCACAAAACAGCAAGGCTGTGGCCCGAATTTAACTTTCCCTGCACTTTACTTTACATACTAATGCCGCTGACACGTTTACTGGGCCAAGGACATGAAGTCGTGCATCGGGAACACAGTATTACGTCATTCTTATATAACAGGCAGCCAGACAGCCTTGTGCTGTAGAGGACAAAGCTTGGCACATTGAATTGAATCCATATGAGAACTTCTCTCCACTCATAGGCACATTTCTGCAAATAGATCAATATACAAACACATAGCAGTAATTACTAGCCAATATAAATAATACTGTCCTATAAGTAGTGCAAGATAGAGTTTCTTATGGACACATGGTAAATAGGTAAATAGATTAATACACAAACTCACATTATTATAAATGGATGGACCATAAATAAATATGAACAACTCTGTCTTATAAATAGTGTAATATATGAATAATACTACCCAATGGTGAAGATGATAATAAGAAACCAATGTTCTCAAGACTTTTTTTGCAAAGAGAGATCTGACACAAATATCATCTTACATATATATCACACACATATCACAAACACACAAATGCCCACACATACACACAACAAAAACACACACACACACACACACACACACACAAATACCAGTAAATTCAATTATTTGATTGCCCTTTATCCCTCTTGGCTTTTTGCTTCAGATGGTTGGACTAGATTAATGCAAAACCACGCACATTATTCCAATATAGTGAGAGGACCAATTATGTCAACAGAAAAAAAAATCATAAAGTCAGTCAAAAATCACAGGTCCGCACTCATACATAGGCTATATATTAGATTAATTCATATTTACTGTTGACAAATGTTTCGTCACACAGGGCTTTATCAGTGTATCAGGTGGCAGAAATTATACTCATTATACATACTGTGGATGATCACATGACACCTATAAGGAAGGGTAAACAGTATCATACCCTTAGTAAGTCACTTTTATGGAGATAACACTACATATAAAATCTATTCTCAGGGTGATTTCCCAGGGGATATGAGTTCATTTTCCGGTTGAAATATTTTTAAATGAAGTCACTTTGTGTGAAAGTGCAAACATTCAGTCAGTCCACAAAGTAAGTCCCCAATCCAAAGCTGCAGCTTCAGTAATGTCTTTTGATGAAATCACACATTAGATCATCGGTTCTCTGGTTTCCTGGAGTTGTTCATCATCACAAATATTGATTGAACTGTTGAACTGTCTCAGATCTTAAAAGTAGCATAAACATATAGGCAGACAGAAGTGACACTTGGTGCTCTTGTGGATTAAGAAAAAGTAGTGCAGTCCTTAGGTTTTAGAGCTACTCACTGGGAACAGGAATCAAATCTATAGAAGACAGAGATACTCTCTCTAAGATTGAAAACCTCCAGTGAGAAAACAAAACTCTTGAGCTGTATGCACAAAGTCCAAGGCGCTCTAAATCCAGTAAGGAGGGAAGAGACTAAAAGCTTGAAATTGTAAAAGCTTTTTAAATTTCAAGCTTTTAGTATTTCAAGCCTGTATTGTCATGACAATAAAGACATTTCAAGCTTTCAGTCTCTTTTCTCCTTGCTGGATTTAGAATGCATTGAATACAGTTTTCTCAAGGTTTTCAATCTTAGAGCTAGTGTCTCCATTTTTTATAGCATATAACCTCTGTCTCAGGGTCAATTTTCCCTTTCAATGATGATCGATCCTCTTTAACAGCTCCTGCTGTCTTACACCACAGGCCGGGTTACATGCTGCCTCTCTAACCAGCCTCCGCTGAAATGTGGAAATAAAGGGTTTCATTCTAAAATGCTGTATATCCATTTTTGAAAACCATTGCTATACCTGAGATTCATGAGTTAATATTTCAAAACTGCAGTTGATTCTATCCTTAAAAAAAGGTCTTTATACATTATACAGATGGATTTACATTAAAAAAATGTGTAAATTGGATGCATATAATTGAAATGTGTTTAATCAACACAAATGATTTGCTTTGGATGTAATTAATTGTAAAGGATTGCGTAGTGCAAAGAGTAGAAACATAACTTCTTTGAGTAAATAACATATATTATGATTTTGTAAAAATGACAACCAACGTTTTCCTGTTTTTCAGTGTATAACAGAACTATTTTGCAAGCAAAGGTGTTAAGACGACCCCTAACTGCAATAGTCACCTGCTTCACTTTCATGTCAGTAATCATTTTATGAGGATGGAGGATATATATCTAATTTTGGAATTAAACTGTTGAAATGTACAGTCACATTTTTGACCATTTAGCTGATGTTTTTTTCCCCCCGAACAACATAATGAGTGCAAGTAAAATTACATTAAACAACTGACTAGTCCCATAAACTTTTCAGTTTGTTAAAGAGACCGATGGCTGTGAGCTGTAAACGGACGATGACAGTAAATGGACGGTAAAGCAGATGGGATTTATAGGCTTTGTAGCTCAAAACATCAGTTGGTGAGGCAGCAGTTGGCCGGCACGTCTGTGGCTCAGTCAGCAGAAATCGGCAAGCGGACTTGGCGATTAAACGGGGTGCAACAGTAGAATAAGCTCAAATTCCTGAATCACCAACATTACAAGCAACCAAAAGTCAGGAGGTCAAGGGTCAGAGAGCCAGAGTGTCCTGACAATATTCCTGTGAAAGATCATGAAAGAGAGCAGTGCTGGGAAAAGAAATAAGAGCTAATAAAATGAAATTGTAGCATGAAATGTAATAGAAATACCATTTAAATATCTGGAATGAACGCCTCTACGTGAAGAGAAAGAAATAGTCTTCATTGAAACTGCAGCCTGTTGGGATAAGTGATTCTCAACCTTTTTCATATCAAGGACCCCTGATTTAGTTCACATTAGAGCCACGGACCCCCATCTGTTGAGATTTTGTCTCTCGAACTCAAATCTGAGAATATTTTCATTGTTAGATATGATTTTGTCCAGAATTACAGGACTATCTGTACTGTAGGTAGAGAGATAACAGAGAAACTATGATCAAAACAGTCATTCTTCTACATTCTCTAATTGTGTTAACTTCTTGTAAATGAAATAACGCTGAAGTTTAATAATTCATCAGTTTGCCGGGGACCCCCTGGAACCCCCTCAAGGACCCATGGTGGCCCCCGGACCCCATGTTGAGAACCACTGCTGTAAAGGAAGACCACTCCTCTGTGTCTGATACTTTGTTTTAATCTCAGCCCTGTTTCTGTTCTTATCTCAGCTTCTTCCAATGCAATTCAGAAAAGATTATCTATTAAAAAGTATTATAATTAGACTTAATAAATGTCTTACCTAAATGCTATTATGGGCTTATGATGAAAATTGGCCTGTAGGCAATGTTAGACACAGAAACATCCAGAAGAAAGGAAAATGTCCAGCAACACTTGGTGGTAGAATATACAGTCCTTTATTTAAACCAGTTTAAATACAGATTCAAGGTTTAAATAAGGTTTAAATAAAGGAATCCATATTCTGCCACCAAGTATTGCTGGACATTTTCTTTTCTTCTGGTTCATTCTTTTTGTTTAAGCACCTTGGTTGGAGAGCGAAGGAGCTGCAGATCTGTTCTCTATTTCAGACACAGAAGCATCACTTTACCAGTGTAAAGAAATCAGAACCTAATGATATGTGAACTGCAACCAATTGTTTGATTATGGCGCCCCTCTAAGGTGGAGAGAGGGATAGAAAGAGAGAGAGAAACAGAAAGAGAGAAATTGTTGTAGCCTGTAAGTTGGTTATGTTCTGTCATGTTAGTTATAGAGGCTCTTGTGGCGGTGCACAAATAATATGTAAATATATAACAACTGGGTAAAAAAAGAAGAAAAAGAAAGATGTCGGAAAAAGTGTGGGTGTAGATCAATTCAGCAGTGGTGGAAAGAGTACTGGAATATCAAGTAGAAGTACTGTTACTATGTTGATATTTTACTTAAGTAGAAGTAAAAGTACATGGTGTAAAAATGTAATTTAGTAAAAGTGTCTCATTTCAAATGTCCTCAGAGTAAAAGTCACTGAGTTACTTTTTAGAGAAGATAATGTTGTTAGCTGTGATCTTTTACATGTGATTCTAAAAGGAGAGAGGACAAAGTTCAAACTACATTCTTGAAATTGAAATTACAATTGGTGACTGATTATGCAGTTTGTGTTGTTTATGGAGAGCCACAACATTTGTACTCTGTAATGGATTTAAAATGTAGCTAAGCAGGCTACGATACTTCAGAAAAAATGTACTCAAGAAAAAGTAAAATTACTTTAAAAAAAATACTCAAAAAAGCACAAGTACAGAAAAAAGCTACTCAATTACAGTAATGTGAGTGAATGTAATTAGTTATTTCCACCCTTGCAATTCAGTAATGTTATAAGGAAATAGTCTGATAAGGTGAATATGTTTCCAAATTCAGGTCACTTTGATACATGAACTTGCCTTGTCTTTAGCTCTTGTCTGTCTGGTTGTACTTTAGTCTCTCTATATTAGTGTACACACACACAAGTTCAGTTCATATATATATATAGGAATCTATATGAACTGAACTTGTGTGTGTGTACATCGTGTCTCAGGAGAAACTGAGTGAATTAAGAAGACTTCCTTTTCTCTTGTACTAAATACAAACTCATCCGAAACACAAACTTTTCAAACATCTCAGAAAAATAGAGAACTTTCAAAATTTAGGTATCAATGAGAAAATGTGTACGGTATTCTCCTTCATCCTATAATCTATGAAACACATCAACTCTGGAATCCCTTTTAACTTTGCCGTGTAGGCTAAACACTATTTTATAACCGTTTTATTTTATAATCATCACTGTTAGCCTACTATATCCAGAAACATTTTATGTGAAGAAACTATTGATTTACTATCTCATTTATTTTATTTAATTTTACTTTATTCCTGTTTCATTTATGTTTGAATCTATGCATTGGCAGTATGTGCACATGTACGTCATGTCAATAAAGTTCAATGAACTGAATTGAAGTGAATTGAATTGAATTGAAGAGAGAGAGAGAGAGAGAGAGAGAGAGGGGGGGGGGGGAGAGAGAGAGCATCAAACACACAAACTATATGCAAACAATTATGAGAGCACGAATCGGCTCTAACCCAATCAGAGCGCGCCAACTGGACGTTGTTCCCGGAATGTTCTGCCTCCGTCCAATCAGAGCAACGTGCGTGGAAGACTACAGGAAGCGTCCGCGATGTGGACCAATGAGACGCCGGCGTAGCATGACGTGGCATCAGGAAGCTCGTACAATCAGGAACACTGCGTGCCCACTTTACCGGCGTCTGCACTGGTAACGGCAGCGACTCATGTATGCGAGTTATATCTAAAGTCATTGTCAACTTCGGTTAAGATATATCCAGGTTAACTTATTCGTGTCGAGATGTTGTGTTTGAGCGGGTTATCGGTGGCTCTCGCGCTCTCTCTCGTGCCAAGTAACACCGAAGCGCTGAAAGATGGAGAATGTGAAGGTGGGTTTTTCTGTTAGCTTAGCTAGCTAGCTACAGCATCAGTTCAGTGGGCTAACCCGGCTGCATTAGCCCGAACTTTTTAATGTTATATATTATCAGAAATGCTAGCTGCAGCGTTTTATGTAGTTTGCATGTTAGTTTAAAACAGCTGCTTAATCAGGTGGTGATGATGCGAGAGTCTTAAAGGGGAAATGTGGGTAAGATTTTTCCCCATGGCACAAGTAAAGCTAACAGATTTTCTTATATTCTTAAAGAAAAAGGCTTAGGCTTTACAAAGAGTGTGTTGTCGTTTTTCCATCTGTAGCTGTCTGTCTTATCACCTTTGACAGCTCACAGTCAGCCATATGTGGTCCCAGTGGGGGGTGGGGGGTGGGGGGGGGGGGGGGGGGGGGGGGGGGGGGGGGTGCCTAGGTAATTGCATTGTAATTGCATTGTAATTGCTTTGTAATCCTGACCAGTAATAGCACATTTGGACTCTTTGCTAAATCTGGGAACAGGTGCCTCTGGTGATCAGCATGGTAAAAACAAGGCTGTATGGCAGTGTTTCTTAAATTATGGTTTGGGACCTAAAACGGGTCGTGGCATTGTTTCTTTCTGAGTCCACAAAATAAATTGAGAGTGAAGAAGAGTTTTTTTTTTCTCTCTCCTTGGATCCAGGCTGACAAAAAAACTTGGTGTGAGAAAGCTATTGTCGAAAAAGAATGTCTAAAACTGAGGATGATTAATAGATGGATTGTGTGCTGCTATTCCTCTTTGCCAGACAACTGACACGCTGTGGAGAAGCCTCCTATATTTTACTGTAGTCAGCTGAGAAGGTTTTTGTCAGCAATATTAATGGAAGACTAACGATGCCAGTTAGCCAGCTGGTTATGTATCCAGGAATCCAGGAAATGAACACCATCCATCACCCAAATATTGGTATAGCCTAGCTAGTCTATATTGGCCTTGGTTGGATATGTTTGCCTTTGTTATAAGTAATTGAAGTGGATCAACAACCATCATTTTTATGGTCATTTTTATCTATTTGGCTGCGGGGCGGAAAACTAAATTTTCATCCATCTATATTACCAACGAACTACAGTTTTAGAAACAATTAAGCCCTCCTAATGAGAGTTGGTTACCTATCAAAGCAGTTAGTAGACAGACTCACCAACCACAGCTAAAATTGACCAATATTTGGCTGATGGCTTGTGTTAATTGTCCAGCATATTTCACTATTGAAATAATAAAAGTCACTACAGCTGTTACTTATGGAAAAGTTATCTTTTTTTAATGTGTGTTTCCTTCCTTTTTCAGTGTGTGTGACCTTCCTGGGTAAGTTTTACCAGTCATTAAAGGACAACAACGTAAACTTCAACAGCGCAGACATCGAGAAGGCCATCGTAAAGACCTGCAAAGATGCCAAGGGCAAAGAAAACCGCTTTGTAAGTAAACAATCCCATGGCAGATCGGGAAAGTAATGCTCAGTCCATTTGTCCATCATGTTTTAGCCATGGTGGGGGGAAAGCGAATGTTGAATGTTCTCCCTCAAAAACTCAAACTGCCACTGTGCCCTCGAGCAAGACTCTCGATCCTCAAATGTTCCAATAGAGCTTCTGGTTAACAGTAGAAAGACTGTACAGGGTAGATCCCAGGTGTGAATGAATAATTGAAGGTTTCAGAGAGGATTCAACAAAAACTTTGCCTCTCCATTGTTGTGTTTTTCCAGTAAGAGACGGCTGATATTTTCCCCCTACGCATCTCAAGTGTTTTCTGACCCTGGAACTCAACAATAGGAGAAAAACTGCACGCTGAAATATGCTCCCAAGGTTTATGAATTCATTAACACCTACAGTGCATTCACGTTTCAAGCTCACCGCTCTTCATCACTCTCACTTCATCATTATCACTTTAAGTCTGATGAAGAGCAGTGAACTCGAAACGTCAAAAAAACACAAGGTGTTAATGAATGCATGCCCTGTCATACATACACACACACACACACACACACACACACACACACACACACACACCTTCAGAGCATATTCTACATTTTCTTCTATTCTTAGGTTTTCTGTTCAGCACCTCATTAAGAATGGATGTGGGTATTTTTTAGGGCTGTGCAAAAAAAATCGATACATTTGAGTATTGCAATATTTTTTTCCATGATACTGTATCGATTTTCCAGCCCCTCGTATCGATACATAAAAAAATAAATAAATTAAAATGTCCTTAAATTTCCCTCAAATCCCTTTGAATTAAATAGTTTTGACTCAATTTGTCCACTGAGTTATCAATATAATGTGATGTACATATTAGACTACCCAGGTGGTACACAGCAAGTTGTATTTTCAGCTCTATTTTGAAATTTTCTGTAAATTATGTGGAGTACTGCAGTGTATCGCAATATGTATCGTATCGCAATGTATCGTGATACAATCGTATCGTGACCCATGTATTGCGATACTTATCGTGTCCTTGCCAATACCCAGCCTTAGTATTTTTATTCCGCCTGGAACTCAACAAAACCATTGAAAGTTGAAAATGCATTGTTAAAATGTCATCAAACCGTTTATTTAATTCTTGAAAAGTGGATTTTTCAGAGATGGGAAGTTCCTACAGAATACAATAGGGCTGCAACTAACGATTATTTTCATTGTCGATTTATCTGTTGATTATTTTCTCGATTAATCGATTAGTTGTTTGGTCTATAAAATGTCAGAAAATGGTGAAAAATGTCGATCAGTGTTTCCCAAAGCCAAGATGACGTCCTCAAATGTCTTGTTTTGTCCACAACCCAAAGATATTCAGTTTACTGTCATAGAGGAGTAAAGAAACCAGAAAATATTCACATTTAAGAAGCTGGAATCAGAGAATTTTGACTTATTTTTCTTAATAAATTACTCAAACCGATCAATCGATTATCAAAATAGTTGGCGATTAATTTAATAGTTGACAACTAATCGATTAATCAATTAATCGTTGCAACTCTAGAATACAATACTGTCCAAAAGAGGCAGTGGGTAATTTTGTGTGTTCTGATGATCAACAGCCATGACTAGGGTTCAGATTTCCATTCCCACTTCCATACCGACAACACTTTTGGTGGGACAGGGGATACAATTTAAAGTCAGTTTTCAATCTTTGACTTTGTCGCACTAGGTCACAATAGTTGTCATCTGTTTGTGCTCTATAGCTCCGTCAGTGGCAGCTCTCTGTCTTGTTTTGGGTTCTGTTTTTTTTTCTGGTTCCACCTCTGTTGTTGCTCACTGTGTGATTCTGTGTGTTTATGTTTGTCTGTGTGTATGAAACAGATTAGTAAATGGAGTGAGTGCAGGTGTTTTTTTTCTGGGTCCATTAGGATATCATGATTAGGGCTGGGTGATAATTCAATATTACCGTTTAACGTCTTTCAGTGGAATCATATTGTGATGTAGGGCTGCAACTAACGATTGTTTTCATTGTCGATTAATCTGTCGATTATTTTCTCGATTAATCGATTAGTTGTTTGGTCTATAAAATGTCAGAAAATGGTGAAAAATGTCGATCAGTGTTTCTCAAAGCCCAAGATGACGTCCTCAAATGTCTTGTTTTGTCCACAACCCAAAGATATTCAGTTTACTGTCATAGAGGAGTAAAGAAACCAGAAAATATTCACATTTAAGAAGCTGGAATCAGAGAATTTTGACTTATTTTTCTTAAAAAATTACTCAAACCGATTAATCAATTATCAAAATAGTTGGCGATTAATTTAATAGTTGACAACTAATCGATTAATCGTTGCAGCTCTATTGTTATGATATGGTGATTTTTGGGATATCGTGACACATAATTCTGCTGTCTAAAATTGATGACAGAAAATACATTTTATTTTAAAACTCGGACAAAATTAGGTTTGGTAGGTAGGATATTATTTGAATTTTTCAGCTTTGTTTGACATCACACCCTAAGATTAGCCGACCATTTGGTTAAACGGGATGAACATTCAATTGATTATTTAAAATGGGATTTTGAATACGTGAGCCATATTGTGATTTATATTGATATTTTAAAAAATCCTTATGATTATCGTGATATTGATTTCCACCATATCACCCAGTCACGATTATTACTAGTCTTGATGATCTAAGGGGAATTTTTTTTTTTTACTGAACCATGGAGAACCGGTTCCAAATTAGAACCGGTTCCAAAATTCCGATTCCAAAGGAATCATTAAGACATTTTAATTTCGATTCTGCTTATCGGTTCCTAAACAGATTTCACTCGCACTAGTTTCAGTTTCCGTGGTGGCAGCATGCACCTTTGGTTTGTAGTCCGCCAGTAAAACCAATGAAGAAGAAGAAGAAGTAGTTTCCTGTTTCTTAGTTATGCAGTTTAGTCTAGTTATGCTAAAAGCGCTGGCGATCTAAAAGTCCGCTAGCCGTGATGCTAATTTTCGCTATGTTCAACTCCATTGAGTTATGCTAAAAGCGTTAGCAATCTAAAAATCCGCTAGCTGCAATAGAGTTTTTACTAAATGTATTAGCTCTCTGAACTAATCCAGCACTGGATGGTGAGCCCAGCCCACAAGATACACAACCTGTTGCCTGCAGTTACAGCTCCGGAGACAGACAACATACATACCTTTCTTCATACCGGCCATACCGGAGTCTGTGTGACAAAGACTTACAAAGACTTTGAAAAATACCCGGGTCATTGTTTTTTTTAATGTGCGCACAAGTTAGAAGTTTCTGAATATGACTTGTGTAAAGTCATATTTAAAAAAAAAAAAAAAAAATTCTGTGAAATAAGCATATGACCTGTTTTGACCCTGCCCCTCAAAGAATTGTAATGAAGAATCGTTAAGAACCGGAATCGATAAGCAGAATCGGAATCAGAATCGTTAAAATCCAAACGATACCCAACCCTAGTTAGGAACTACAGCGGGCGTTCAACGTGAAATGACATGTTTCAATATTGCCAATATTATATGATTATTAATCATGATATAAGATCATATATGATTAATTGTGCAGCCCTAAGCCTTACAGTGGCTGATGTTGCTCCCTGTGTGTGTGTGTGTTTGTGGGTGTTCATGCATGTTTGTGGTTCACATGTGTGTGTGTGTGTGTGAGTAGGGCTGGGTGATATGGTTGAAATCAATATCATGATAATCATAAGGATTTTTCTCGATATCAGTATATATCACGATATGGTTCATGTATGCAAAATCACGTTAAATAATCAAATTAATGTTTATCTCATTGAACTGAATGGTAATGTTAGGTGTGATGTCAAACTAAACAGAAATATTCAGTTTTTAAGTAAAATTTGCCTGTCATCATCAATTCAGACAGCAGAAATGTGTGTCACGATATTAATATATCTTCATATCATCACGATATGATTCCACTGAAAGACGATAAACGATAATATTGAATTATCGCCCAGCCCTATGTGTGAGAGAGAGAGAGATGGAGTAGGAGAGTGGGGAGTGACTGAGTGAGACAGAGAGAAATGGAGATTCCTCATTCATCCTAAAAACCAGTCAAATAGCATTTCTTGCTCTCCGTCCCGCCTGCTGTCTAGTGTTACTACATCGGGGCAACAAGTGACGCCGCCACCAAGATCATCAACGAGGTTTCCAAGCCGCTCAGCTACCACGCCCCTGTGGAGAGGATCTGTGAGAAACTCAAGAAGAAGGACAGTCAGATCTGTGAGCTGAAATACGGTACGTCCCTGAGGAGGGGAGAGACCGTTAGAGTTCTCTCTTTTCATTTGTTTGTCCTTTTTGTTTGCTGCTCTCTTTATTTTGTTCGTTCTTGCTTTTCTTGCCTTATTTCATTCTGCCCTTCTCCCCTTTTCTCTCTTTATTTCCTTCTGTCTTTATCCATTTATGCATGAATTTCTTCATGTAATAGATTTGTGAGCTCAATGTTACAGTCAAGGATGGTTTAAACCCTGCTCTCCCATTTCTCCCATTTCATTTATTGATGGGAGACAATAGTGAAAGCTAAGTAATACAGGCAGAGCTGGAGTACGGTGTAGGAATATCAAATTTGGATGATTAAATTCAGTAGCACTCTCTATGAATAATAAATGAGCGACTGTGGTGTCACTTTATTAAAAATATTCCCTCTCTTGCTCTCGCTTTCTCATTCATATCCGAGGAATGTCTCCTGTATGTAGTTAAGACGTCTCTGTATAAATCTTTTTTTTTTTTAAAAACGTCTGCCTTATTGTATGCAGACACTTGACTCACACTGAGACGGTACCATAGCATTGATAGAGCAAGACAAAATGTAACATAATTATGTTTAATAATACCTGGGAATCTGGGAATTCTTTTTTCTCAATTCCTAAAGTTATTCATTCTACACATTTTTAGTAGAATTTTAACTTAGGTTTATTATATCTATTATTAGATATAATAAACCTATCTATTATTTATTATATCTATTAGTACCTGTTTATATCTTCTATTACCTTTTATTCCTATTTTTTCTTTTTTATGTAAAGTTCGATCTGTTTTTAATTGTATCTCTTTGTTTGTGTGTTTTTAGTTGTACCTGTCTACCTGATATATTACCTTTTATGCCTATTTTCTATTATTGCTGCTTTTGCATTTTATTGTATGTAAAGCACTTTGTAAACATTGTTTTTAGAAAAGTGCTATACAAACAAATTTATTATTATTATTGATATTTTTAATTCCTGAAAATTTACTCATTACAAATTTGCCATTTGTATCATTTTAAGTTTTATGTTATTTTATGTTCAGATTTGGACATTTGAGGTTTCTGCATTAAACTTCTTTGTCTTTGATTTATTTATTTTTTTCCATTTTAATGGCATTTCTGCTCAGTTTAGTGCGTAGTGCACAGTAACAGGAAAGACTGAAGCAAGTGTATGAAATCTGACAAATGTCGAGGCAGATTCAAACCCTTTACGTATTTTAAGCAGGGTGGGAATTTAACACAGCCAACCACCAAATGCAGGTGATTTCGATTTTGTTCACCAGCAACTGTAGCAGGCGATCAAAGTTTGCCCAACTGGGGAAAAAAATCAGCAGTTAGCAAACCCTTTATAAAGCCACAGTGATGCTTACGCACTGCCCTCTGTTTACGCTCAATATGCCTTTTCTTTCTTTGCTGAACAGAATTTAGTCGATCAAAAAGTGAATTTCCCACCCTGATTTTAAGTGTCCTTTCTCATCTGTCCTGTGCAGACAAACAGCTGGACCTGAGCACGGTGGACCTCAAAAAACTCAAGGTGAAGGACCTGAAGAAGATCCTGGAGGAGTGGGGGGAGTCCTGCAAGGGCTGCGCCGAGAAGTCCGACTTCATCCGCAAAATCACCGAGCTCATGCCCAAGTACGCCCCTTCAGCCGCCCAAGCACGGACAGATCTGTAACGGGGGGAACCAAAAAAAAAAAAAAAAAAACCAACCAACCAATCCCACAACTTTGGACTTGACTTGGACCAGACTCCTGTCCAGTGAGGATGAGGATCAGGAGAGGAGGGAGGGAGGGGGTGGGGGTGGGGGTTTGTCTTGTATGTTTGTCTTTTTCTTGAGGTGTTCACTCATCCGCTATCCTACACTGGATTCAGAAGTATAGGGATTAGTGTATGTAAGTTGTCAGTCCTATACTATGCTTTTAAATCAAGTGTAGGGGAGGGAACAAGTGTTCACAGCAGCCAAGGGAAGCGAAATCGGGGTGGAATTCAGAGCATGGGAGCAGGAAATAAAGAGGAAATGACATCATGGGAGTCGAGTGTTGGAGGTGAATTTTTATGAATCTAGTCGATGCATTTCACACAAAGTGGGTAAATAATTGACATGTGGCAATATTCCTATCTGTCAACATCACTCTTGCGATGTCAGTTTCCCTCCCACAACACATTTGGCCTTCAGGCTTATAGGAAATGAACGGGAACATCGGTCAGCCATGTTTTGATCATCCGCATTGTTTGCTAGATTTCCCAGAGGCATTAGCTGTTAAGGTCATCACCGGTCCATTGTAAAGCAACAAACGTCCACCTGCCGTTCTTGTCATCCCGGGGGGAAAGTGGACCCATTTCTTTCCACGCTGCCAGTACGACCACCGATAACTGATATGATCTTAATGCCAAGATGCTTTTGGGAAAGTCTTCATCTCGGTTCTGTGAGGATGTGTTCAGTTTCTTGTAGTGTTTTGGGTTTTTTTTTCTCCACTTTATTTCCTCATTTCACTGATAAGCTCTGGGTTGGCCGGGCGGTTAACAGCTGAGTGGAATCAAGGAGGATGAATGCAAATGGATCAAGGGCACAACACACTGAAGAACTTCTATTATTATTATTCTACTATTCTATTGTGTGTGTGTTTGGAGTCGGGTCTAAGAGCTGTACGATCGAGGTCATTTCTGTGGTTAATGTGAGCTACCATAACGGTTTGTTTAATGCCATAACTACGTCTAAAGTGGAGCTAGCTATAACCAATTTTCTTGACTGGAGACTAAGGATCATGAAAACACCTATGGTCGCTCTCCTGCAGAGACATTGTAATCTCCAATTTCTTCTCCTTTTAACCTCCAATTTAGTTTTTGTTTTTGTTGTAGATGGTTAACACAGTCACCCATATTCGACATAATTCATAACCCAGGGACCAAGTCAAATAAATTGAAAGTATTGTGTAATGAAATTTTTTTTTTGAGATACAAGATGTTTGCAGGACTCTGACACCATATGACCATATGACATATGAGGTTCTCAGGCATTTTTATTAAAATAGGCTTGAATAATCAACAGTATAATTTCTTACTATTCATAGCAACGGTCAGAACCAAAACCAACTTTTTTTTATTTCTTGTCAAAGCCTGTTTGGGGGATGATGTTGTTACAGAACACTCTTGAGATGGAGATGCACCCATGCAGATAAAATAGCAGAAAATAATTTCAAATAGGTCTACTACTCGTAGTGAAAGGGGAATTAGAAATATTAATTTTGTGAATCCAGATGCAAGTGCGTTCTTTGTGTCAAATCAACATAAAAATCTTTGGGTCATAGAGTTGCAGTTTGACCAAGCTGTGTTGAAACAGTAGGAGGGCGCTATAGGGAGTATGGGAAATCTTCAGCAAGCTACTGGAGCTTCTAGGTATCAAGTAACCGTGCGTTATTATGTTCAATATGAATCAGAATATTCATTTGTAATTCCTGTGTCAACGGGCGGCTCCCAAGGCAAGTTTCTCACAATGACATATCCACAAGGAGGGCATGGTGTATGGGTGACTTCTATTAAATCAAGTTTTGTCTGTCTTTGACATGGGAAGATAGATGTGTGTAATAACAGATTCAGACTGGGGATTACAAACGGTACAGCAGACGCTCTGCTGTCAGCAAAAGCTGAGATATTTATTCAGATTTAATTTATAAAGATTTCAGGTTATTTTTCATTTCTAATGCAACTTTTCGATAACTTCAATGTTTTGATCCAGATCACCTGAATTTGTATCGAGAAGTAAACAAAAACGGATACGGTTTGCATTTCCACAATTTAACAAACATTGCTATTGACCGATTTTCACTTTTGAACCTTAATGACATGATTGAGATTTGAGAATGAATGTTTTGTCGTCGACTCAATAATTCTCCATTTCCATTTCACTCCATTTGCAGTGATACAGTTGAAACTGAATTGACCTCCATCGCTGAGTTCCACCCCGACCGCCGTGTCTTTCAGAAGGGATAGATATTTTATTGTTTGATGTAAGCAAACGGTGTGTACTTTAAAAAAAATAGATGATAAAAGATGTGTGACACTTGAAACGACTTGATACAGGAACTGTAAAGTTAAAGTATGCTGTTCTTTCACCTTGACCTTTCGTGTAAGGCCCGATCATTTATTACAACTGTGCTACTACTATACTTTTTCATTAAAATATGAAAAACTTCTACCTGGAGTATTAGGATGTCATCATTTCCCTGAACTATGTATTGTCCTGTGACCAGGGTTGGGTTGTAATGAAGTTCATTTAATGAGATTGAAGTAATCTGATTACAAAAAATGGTAATTAATAAGTTAGTTACTATATTAAAAAAAACAAAAAACAGTAATAAGACTACAGAGAGTTTTGAAAATTAGTTGACTACTTGTTAAATTACTCAGAAGCATGTCTGAAGGGAAATTTAGGCATTTTGATTGTGAAATCATATATAATAATAGATACAAATATCCTTTTACTTATTGTTTACCTGGATCTTCATTAGTTGTTACCAACTAACAACTAATGAAGGCAAAGGTAAGGCTTTCAGAAGTAAGTATAGAGCATGTCCACAATACCAGACATTGGAGAAAATACATAATAAAACTTCATAGGAAAGGGACTTGCTAATTTGGCAATAGCTGTATGTTCAGATATCTTATTGACATGAGGAAGGAGGGGAGTTTTTACCGAGGTGAATCAGTTAAAATCATAAATACTAGATGTTAGATATCAAATATCTGAGTGGGCACATGCCCCCTTATTTTGACTGGGTATGGCGCTCGTGTCCAAAAGTACCAAAAATAATCCGATTTGAATACTGAGCCAGACTTATCTAATAGATTACATTTGTTACCTCTCCAAGTTACCTATCAAACCTGCGACTGCTGCTCAGAAAATCGGTCAAAAATGCTTAAAAGTTTGAACGAATATAGCATAAAAAGCTTTTTATGATTAGATCAATACAGCAAAGGGAATTACATGGTAGTCCCTGTTTGATTAAATTATGAACGTTGTTTGAATTTTAAATCAAAAATGTGATTTTCAGTATTTTCTGTAGGATCCCAGTCTTTGTAGTTACACAACTCCCATTCATATTTAATGGATCTATTTTTCCTAATATTACTGCTATAATTTACCTATTTCCTGCTCTTTGAGTTGACCTCGTCACATCCATGATAAAAATTCATTTTGGATATCACCCTACAGATATTTCTTCTGAATTATTTCGTGTCTCCAAAATCCTAAAGTTGTGGTGATGTCCAGAATTTGTCAAAGCGTGACACGTCACGACGGCCGCTCCAGTTGCGTCATGACAATCCCCGCCCACCAAGGGAAAGCGCACATTCCTATTGTCCAAGATGGCGGCGTCGGTGCAGATCCTCTGATGCTGACATGTTTTTAAACGAGTTTATGCTTTTATTTCGGTATATATGTAATTGTACAGTGTCTCGAGCGTTAGCTTTCCTTTGCCGAAGCCCTCGTTTGCTAGCTTATTTTTGCTAACACCCTTGGATTCTGCTCCCCGGGCCGGATTCCCTTTGCAGGCACCGAAAAGTTTGGGCTCCATCATCATTTGAAAATGAAGAGACAGGCCGGGAGAGAGACTAGTCCGTCCAGGGCTTTGGCTAAACGGATACGGGAAAGGGAACGGGAGAGTGCACGGAGAGAGGAACTGCCGCCGCCCCCGCTGGCCCTGCTGCTGGCGGAGAGCCGGGGATATCACAAGCGGAGCCGGAGCAGAGAGCGAGAGAAGCCCCGGCTGAGGGAGGAGCGGGCGGCCGCCTTGGAGCTCCACCACCGACATGAGCTCAGCCTCCTCGGCCGTCCGCCGCTGCGGACCACGGCGGCGGCGGCGGCAGAGGTCCCCGGCGCCAGGCCAGGCACCCTGGAATACAAAACCCTGCTCATCAGCAACCTCGGCTCGCAGGTTTCAGACGAGGACGTGGAGGACGCGCTATTTCACGAGTTCAAAAAGTTCGGGGACGTTAGTGTGAAACTCTCGCACACGCCGGAGCTGGGGCGGATCGCTTACGTGAATTTTCGGCATCCGGAGGACGCCAAGGAGGCCAGGCACGCCAAATCCTCCAGGTTAGTTTTGGGCGACCGCCAACTTAAAATTGAACCCATGTACGTTAGGAGGCGAAGCGTCACGCCGCCGGATGTCGGTTATTTGCCCGTGCACGCTCCGTACCCGTACCGACAGCGCTCCCTCTCACCCCCGGCGCCGGGGGTCAGCAACATCAGAGACATCAGAGCCAGACATTACGCCTTGGAGAGTCTGGGTCTGAGCAGAGAGAGGGAGCGGATCTTGGATTATTATGGTATGCTGGATGAGAGGGGCCGGCCCTATGGCTTCCCTCCTATGCCAGTGGTGGAGGATTTAAAACCTGAAGACGATCAGAGGGCGACTAGTAACCTTTTTATTGGAAACTTGGATCATAATGTTACAGAGGGGGAACTGAGGAGGGGATTTGACAAGTATGGGATAATTGAGGATGTAGTGATAAAGCGGCCGGCGCGTGGCCAGGGCGGGGCCTACGCTTTCGTGAAGTTCCAGAACCTGGACATGGCGCACCGGGCCAAAGTGGCCATGCAGGGGCGGGTGATCGGCGGCAACCCGGTGAAAATCGGCTACGGCAAAGCGAACCCCACCACACGGCTCTGGGTGGGCGGCCTCGGACCCGGGAACTCCCTCGCCGCCCTCGCTCGGGAGTTCGACCGCTTCGGAAGCATAAGGAACATCGACTACGTTAAAGGGGACAATTTCGCTTACATTCAGTATGAAAGTTTGGACGCTGCCCAAGCCGCCTGCACCCAGATGAGGGGCTTCCCTTTAGGCGGCCCCGAGCGGCGTCTGAGGGTGGACTTTGCCAAAGTCGAGGAGAGTCCCTCCCGTCCGTTCCCCCCGGGTTACCAGCCCCCCGTCCCGCTCCCCTCCCACTATGACCTCCTCGGGGAGGCGTACAGCCGCCACCGCAGCCTGGAACGGGAGCTGAGGGGAGCGAGGGACCGCTCCTCGCCTCCCACCCACGGCCTCCTCTCCCAGAGGGAAAGAGAGCGGGCCGTGCTGGAGAGAGACTACCCCATCAGCCCCACCCGCAGCCTGGAGAGGAGAGTTCCGGGGGTGGAGGCGTTCGGGAGAGCCGGGAGAGGAGCGAGGAGCCGCAGCAGGAGCAGGGAGCGCTGGCTGAAGGAGAGGGAGGAGAGGAGGAACAGGAGGAGGAGCAGGAGTCGGAGTCTGTCCGCTGAAAGACAGACAGAAGAGCGGGAGAGAGAGCGGGAAAAGGAGAGGGGGAGGTCTAAGGTTCGAGGCCAGGTAGGGGCCGTGTCTCCCGAGGCCAGTCCGGACCGAGCGCGGGTTCGCGCCCCGGACTCCACCACAGAGCCGAGAGACCACTCCCCCGACAGCGGCGGAGGAGGGCGACCGTCCGCCACCACCGAAGAAGACGTCGCGCTGACCTCCGGCCGCCACCACAACAAGAGATCCTCCGGCGAGCACCTTAACAACCATCACCATCGAAACAGCGAGATCACCGCTGCCAGCTCTCCCCCGATGCACACGGTCACACACACCTCCTCCCCCAGCACGCTGTCGGAGTTCGCCCAGGCCGGCCTTTCCAAGTCGTGGCACGGTTTCTTTGCGCTGAAGAACAGCAGTTTTCCCACGGACCTGTACATGCTGGAGGGAGGCGCCTCCTTCTTCAACGCCATGATGAAGGAGAGCTTGAAGCAGCAGAGCCAAAACCAGCCCAGCCAGCTGAAGATCGCCCAGAGGCTCCGCATGGACCAGACCAGACTTGACGAAGTTACACGCCGCATCAAACAAGGGCGCCCCGACGGGTTCGCCATCCTGTTGGCCCTCCAGGGCCCCATCGACCGCCAGGCCCCTCCGCCCGAGCCAGGACTCCAGGTGCGCTTGCTTCGTCACCTGGTCACCTACCTGCGAAACAAGGAGGCGGCCGGGGTTATAAGCCTCCCCGCGGCCAAAGAGGGGGGGGCAGGGGCGATGCTGTACGCCTTCCCTCCTGGAGAGTTTTCCCAGCAGTACCTCCAGACAGCCAAAAGGACTGTGGGTAATCTGGATGAGGAACACATGGTTATTGTAATCGTCAACGACACTAACTGATTTTTAAAGCGTACTGACCTACACTGATAGACAACAGGTGCGGATACACTTACAGACACTTGAATACACACACACACACACACACACACACACACACACACACACACACACACAAGAACTGAGAAGAGACTAGCTTGGTAACTACCACGCAAATACTTCCATGTTGTTTTTAGAGGAAAACAAAGATGCATTTTATTGTTTTAGTCCATCAGTATCTTTATAAATGAAACAACCAATTACACTACCCCTCTCTCTCTCTCTCTCTCTCTATCTCTCTCTCTCTCTCTGGTGTTGGCTGCGTTGTCATTTCCACCATAGGAAAAAAATGAACGGTCATGGTTCCTTGGAATGCTGGGAACTGAAGTTTTTAAATGGTGTGTGTTGAAGACACTTTAAGGAGAGAGGACATAAATGTACAGGCCTGCTGTAGTTACAGGCGATGCCGTTGTTTTTATACCCTAAGCTGTAACATACAACACTAAATCTGAGGGGGTTTGTTTTTATGCCGTTTGCTTTATATGTCTGTTTTGTATGGAACTGACCAAGTTGGTAGGATATATCCAACAGTAGAGGGGCTATGAGGTTTTATTCAACATGATTGTACTGTAAACCGGACGGGAAAGTGGTGCCAGCCACCAGCCAACTGAGAGTTAAGTTTGGCTGTGGCTACTTTCGTTTGTCTCCTCTGCTGGCCACTTTCGCAGGTTTAAACCGTTCTGATGTTGTATTTTTAGACGCACCAGCTACTGTGGCCAGAACAGACAAAAGTGAATTTCCTCTCCCCTCTCTCCGTGACTGTATATTTTACATAGTTAGTGTTTTTATAAATTGAACCATTCCAGTTTTTTTCTTTCACTTTGAAAGGTGTGTGTGTGTGTGTGTGTGTGAGTGTGTGTGATCTATTGTTGCATGCGGGAAAAGAAAAAGTTAGTTATATTTTTCTGTCTTTTAAAATACGCATCCCTCTCAGTGACTTGGTTCAGCCGATGTTCACTTGACTGTGAACTGATGCGATTGTCGTTGGCTGAGGCGACATGTTCAGCAGTGCTCTTGTCATACTGGGGTCTGATCATATTACTGGTTCAGATGTTACTGCTTACACTATTGTATACTGTTTTTTTTAAAATTCACTTTTTAAACACATCCTTCCATCCATTTATCCATCCATCCCTCTTTCTTTCCATCCGCCAATGGCTGAGCCTCAAAAGATCTGCATTCTTCTTCTGTTTCCCTCGTGTTTTAGCACTAACATCATCGATAGGCCGGTCCGATTGTAAGCGAATGAAACAATG
This sequence comes from Centroberyx affinis, assembly GCF_046629955.1. Lineage (NCBI taxonomy): Eukaryota > Metazoa > Chordata > Actinopteri > Beryciformes > Berycidae > Centroberyx > Centroberyx affinis. The sequence goes on along the minus strand of NW_027281508.1, from coordinate 45,050 downwards.
ATGCTGTTAGTGTTTTTGTGAAATACACAAAATGTGTTTTTGATGTGGATTTCAAATAATTGCATCAACTTCGAGGTGCTCTTGATGTATTTCCCCAGGGCTCTTTAATTGCCTCAAAAAAAAAGAACAACAACACATGCATGGTAATGTCAAATTCACTTCAAGCATTCCCAAAATAGTTGAAACACTGTTTTTTTATCAGGTATATTTCAGTGTAGCGGTGCTGTACCCAGCTTCCCAAATGCATCTTAGTATTAGTATCATCTTGGGATTCGTGTAATTAAATTGGCAGTGACTTAATTTTCTAATTTCAACGTTAAGTGAATTTTTAGTGCCAAGACATGTTTTGGGGAAATAGCCCTGATTTAAACCACTTTGCCCTTCTGATCATATTGAATAAGACAATAGAGGCCAGAGAATCAGAATAGAAAAGGGAATCTTTTTTTTTCTGTACACCTAAGATGGCTGCCATAAAGTTTTGCTGTTGTTGTCATGGAAATGATAATGTTGGAAGGTTCAACACAGCTGTGGCTCAGTGGAACGTTTGCTATGGAAACACATCGGCGTTCTGCGCTTTATTGCCTGCACTGTACCAATGTTTATATCCATGATAACATCCTCAGATGTTCATTCTCAGATATCTTAATTGTACCAATTAAGTAAATGGGAATTCAGTTCATCTAGAAGAATAGAGACATGATGTAATACACACCTGGTATTCTAACTCTCAGCATTTTACAGTTTGTTGACAGCAAAAACAGCTAAATATGTAAAAGTCAACATTGTGACAAACTAATAAAATACAAAATAGACCTAAAAGTGCATCGTTTGGATGGGAATCTGCAAGTAGGGGACGAGTGTATTCAACACTAATTGCCAATCTGTCCATATACTGTATATCTATTTGAAGAGTTCTGTTAAAAAATGTTAGATGTCCAATCATTTATATCTGTAAAACACAGAAAAGTCGGTACATAAAGTTGAAAAAACTGACATATCTTCTATCATAGGAAAAGTACTATTGTGAATCTTTGTGCTGGCATTTTTTTTTTAAAGACTAAGATGTCACTTTTTAAAAAAAGGATATCTCAATTTGGAACAAAACTCTTCATTTGTTTTATTCTATCATTTTGAAAGCAAAGGTATAACATTCTTCAAAAGGTATTTTGGAACAACACTTGAATACAAGCCCAACATTTTGACACTGATAGGTTTGACTCTGTTTAGTGTCTGTCTTGTAACAGGATATGTGGGGCAGCACCTACCACTGTTACAGGTGATGTAATGGGATGTTGGTATATTTTGAAACGTCAAAATAGACCTGAACACGTTTAGATCATAGTTTAGCCCCCCTATAAACTCAGACAGTAAAGCACTAACTGGATTGGTTGTTTTGGTCCCAGTCCCACATAAAACATATTCACTCATGGTACTGCAAGGCTCTTTGGGAAAGGTTATCCAGCAAATTGCCCAAGTTATCCTTTACATCATCATGTGTTTTTAGTCATTACTTCCCCTGTCTTGAATGTACAACACTACAGCTTGACTTGTGCTTTTGTTTCAACCACCACTGTACATACAGTATGTTTCTTAGTGTTAACTCTCATTTATCTATTTATTGCTCTTTTGAAACATGCTCAGTGCAACGTATGTCGATCTCTGGCTTGAATGTGTTTGATGACGAAAAATATAGCCTACGCTAAAGCAAACTGACTTGGAGAGGTAGAAACCTTAAGGTGGATAGCAGTGTTTCCCCCAGAAAGTGCTGTCTTATCCTGAAATTGAGTTTGAATAGTTCTATTCCAAAATGCTGTATATTCATTTTTTGGGGGGGAAATATCATCTACTATCTTTCAAAAAGGTGTCCAATCTGTAAAAGTCATATTTCATCAACCAAGGACTTAAGTGGCTGTTTTCAAAAGATCCCATAACTTGTTTTAAAGTGTAACTAAACACCAAACCCAAATCCTGAAATTGTCATCTGCTATTGGCTGATGTTTGGTACCAGATGATGTCACCACCAAAGATCAGCCAATAGCAGATGGCAATTTCAGTAGCATGCTTTATACCTTTTAGATGTCTAGTTTCTCTTTAATTTTCAGCTATAAATCACTTTTCCCTTCTTTTTTTTCCAAATGGTGAATACCTCATTTTGGAATAAAGCCTCTTCATTTAGACCACATCACACTAAAACTCTCCTGAAAATCCCTAAGAAATAGAGCTATCCGGTGGAAACACTGGTACACACGCTGCTGAATGTTTGCCACCACACCGATCATATAATTATTCCTATTTGGTACAACGCTCTGTAAAAAAAAAAAAAAAACACTACTTTTTATAACGAGGCTCTGTGAAGAATGACACGTTGTAAATGCGTACCCCTGTTCCTGTCTCATCTAAACTTGTACCATACTGTGTTATGGCCGAAGACGTTACACAGACCACCAGGTAGCGTTCTTCTTCATGACGACAATCGGGTTTTGTACACAGATTCATCTGGTTTTGTTTTCTGTCAACATTAGAAAATGTATCCTGTATGGAAAAATGTAATAAAACATTTTATGCTCTTCTTTCTAAGAATGGATGGAGTGGTTTCATTTTTTCTGACTAACTCAATTCTGTGCAGTGTAATTCATGTTATTATACCCTATATGTTGTAACGTGTAGGATTGTTAGGGGAAAATCCAAACCAGACTATATGCAAGACAGTCAAGGAATAATACCCACTATATATTTTGCATAAATAAAGAAATTTTCACTGGGATCAGGTTAGATACTTGTGCAAGGGAGAGCCAAAACACCTTAAGTGAAATAATAGCTTCTTTCTTTAATAAGAACAGAGTAACAATTCTTCCAGGATCAGTCAATTTCATCATCTAAATCAATCATCAATCTTATCCTTACTTGGAGTAGTCACAAAATGTATACCAACTAAACATTGGGTTATACAGATCACCAGTTATAAGTAACATTAGGAGTTTTTAGGGAGCTGATAGAGCCAGACTGTCTCTGGTTACTCTTCTTCTGCTGAGATCATCCTGAAGGATTTATGTGTTCTTCTGTCTCTCTGGTCTCTCTGCATTGACATGTTTGAGAGCTCCCCATATAGTTCAGGCTGTCTTGGACACACACACACTCACTGTGTGCAGTGTTGGGAATAATGCGTTACAAAGTAACTGTAATTCCATTACTTTTGGCGGTAACTATTGTAACTAATTACTTTTTCAAATTAAATAACACAATTACAATTACTGAAATTTAAATGGGCTCGTTACTCGTTACTTTACATGAAAATAGCGGACAACTTAAGAGGATTATCCGGTTTATGATCATCCGACCTTACGGTGGCCCAAGTGAATGAAAAGACTACCGGTCCGGTAACTTATTGTTCCACTACTTACTTTTCATCATAGTGATAATGGGTACAATGATAGATAAAATTTGACAGTGGTCTTGTCCCACACTGTGCCACAGCAACATTAAAATAATAAGACATTTAAAAGTAACGCAAAAGTTACTTTCCCTAGTAACTAATTACTTTTATTATGCAGTAATTGGTAAAGTAATTCAATTACTTTTTGAGATAAGTAACTAGTAAATGTAACTAATTACTAATTTTCAGCAACTTGCCCAACACTGATTGTGTGTGAATCATCCCCATTTTATTTTACGAAAATCTCATTTACATGTTATGCGTATTGGGCTTTGCCCATCAACTACTAAATGTAATTTCTCCTCAATTTGCACTTGTTTCATGTTGAGAATTATAACATACTGCTTTAGTTTTTCTGACCATCTAGCACAGAAATTAGGTATTTGTTAACAAGGGAGATTCTCTAGTTACCAAACAGGATGTAATAATGTAATAGTTTGTGCTATCCAGGGGAATGCCATCCTCCTTTACCTCCCCGCACATGGCGTGTTTAAACACTAGGGGGCGGTATACACAAAGAAAAGGAAAACAGTGATGACTCAGAGGAGCCTGAAGGCACCAGACAGTTGACTGCAGTTACCTAATCTCCTCTTTCCATAACTTGAAAACAAGGCTGGGAAAAGACGAAGAGCCTCCACAGAATTTAACATTCAGACTGAACTCATTCAAACCTAGATGTTGACAAGCGACGATGCCTTTTGAAACACTGTTGCCCTAATACTGCTACTGGCTTTATTTACATAGTGATCTATTGGATTCGATACTTGTTGACTCTAAGGGTGCGATCAGACCTGCAATCCGTTGCCTTTGGTCTGAACCATAGTGGAAAAGTGCTTTGTGGCATTTAGGTTCACACTGCCAAGAAGCTTGTTTATTGGACAGAGGTTTGGTGACCTGTCATCCTGCATGGTTATGGATTTGTTGTCAAAACAAACCTGATTCCAGTCTCTGTAACTTCAGCTAAGCATGATGGACTTGTTTGCGCTCTTTCCTGTAATTTCCCTTCTCTGGTGTTCATACCAGTTAAGAACATAATGAAGAAATAGTTGAATATGAGCATCAGTTCTGTTCTGCGAGGCTTTCCAAGCATGAGGAACTGCTATCGGCTATCAGGTGCCAACATCTCTTATATCTTAATACCATAAAGCCTTGCATGTTGGGGTCGCTGCCTGTAGTCGGTTGGGATTATGTTCTCACTCCTAACAGACCGCACCGCAGTTCACTTGGGAGAGGTCTGCATTTTCAGTTACTTGGTGCCACCTGAGTTTGAAGGACATCGTTCTCACTTCGCCCAAACGAACCGAACTACAGGAATAAATGCTCTAGAGTTTGAATAAATCGCTCCAAATACGCTTGGTGTGAACATATGTTTAGTTTGACCTTTTTATACCAGGGCAGACAGTTGTAACAGACAAATATATACACACATTATATGACCTTATATCTTGGCAAGTGTTTTGCAACTGAATCAGCTCTGGGGCTGGAAAACTAAATCCAGCGATGGTGTTTGGACTCTGAACTAAAAATTTCTCTGCTCCTGCTGCATGGAGAAAACAAATGGGAAACATTGGAGAAGGAATTCAATAGCTTAGTTTCCACTAGGGGGCCAACTGGAGCTAGCCTGGACTCACATCACTCACACTCCCAGCAAAACATTTGTGTGATTCTTTCTTTTTTTTTTTTTTTCTTATCTTTTTGCCAATATTCAGATTTGTCAGCTAACTAACAGTGTCCTTGTGATCTCAGGTTTGAAACATTTTATCAGTCTTTGTGATCTTGTGTTATAAACATTTAGATTTATGTTTTTTTCTGGCCCTAATATAGCCTCGTTTGGCCCCTCAGTGGAAAAGCAAGCGTCTGAGGAGTCAATAGACTAAATTCAACTCATTAGATACTCTACGGGTGACTCAGAGTCTCTCAGTGTGTGGCCTTTGATTATGGAAACTCTCTGCCTCTCTTTCCCTCATTATCTATCTTCCTCTTTCTCTCTCTCCTTTCCTGTCTTCACTCTATACTGCTGTACACAATCTGCCCCCCCCCTTTCTCTCTCTCCCCTTTGTCTCTCCAACACACACACACACACACACACACACACACACACACACACACACGCCCCTGTTTGCGGTAATCCGACAGCAGCAGCAGCAGCAGTGATGGTGCTGGTGGTGCTGAGGCTTTTACAGCGGTAGGCAGGAAATGGAGGGCTGATGAAATATTAATGTGGAATCATGGGAGCTCCAATGAAATCCATTAGGAGGCTAAAATCAATGGGAGGAGTATGCATTGCCACCCCCCCCTCCCTCTCACCTCCCTCCCCCCTCCCTCCCTGAATGACCCAGATGAAAAAACACAGACTGGTAGAACTGCAGAGCACCTAATAGTGTATGGGTGGTGGAAATGTGCGGTATGGTGCAAGCTGAATTCCTCAATGAATTATCCAGATGCTCTCTCTCTCTTTCTCTCTCTCTCTCTCTCTCTCTCCCTCCCTCCCTCCCTCTCTCTCTCGCGTTCTCTTGTCTCCCTTTTCAGAATTGTGAAGTGAAAGTTTAAATAAAGTAATATAACTTTTAATATAAATAAAATGTAGTTATGTAGTCTCTTTTTTATTCCCCTCTCTCTTCCACCTCGGATCTATCTCTCCATCTCTTCAACCTCCTCCTGCTTCCTCTTTTTTTTTTTTTTTTTTTTGTTAGGTTACTTAGCCAGAAAAACTGAGGTTCTTTGGCTGAGGTTTAACTCAGCCAATGAGATTATTTCTGCCTCCACAGCAGCTCTGCCTCCAAAAAATGTTTCTGTAATTAAAAGTCCAATCTGCTCTCCCACCCTCCTCTTCCTCCTCTTCTCCATCCTTGTTCCCTCTCTTTCCCCCTCCTCTCCAATCTCCCCTTCTGTCTCCTCTTCCTTCTCTTCATCATCACCCACTCCCTCCCCATCCTCTTCCTCCTGCTCCTCCTCCTCTCCTTCCACTGTTCTCTTCTCATCTTCATCATTCTTCTCCTCCTATCTTCTGTAGTTCATCAACAGCTTCCTTTCCCGCTTCTTCTCCTGCTACTTCTCCTCTACCACCGACACTTTCTCCTCCTCTTCCTCCTCCTCTTCCTCTTCCTCCTCCTCCTCCTCCTCCTCCTATCCTCGGAGCTGTAAACAGCAGTGACATTTAGCCGCCATTCATCCACAGATAAACTTATCTCTCTCCACGCTGGTTAGAAATCTCTTGTATAAAATCCACCTCCTACTCCTTCCTTCTCCTCTTTCTCCTGCTCCTCTTCTTCTTTTTCTCCTGATTCTGTATGATCCCTCCTTCCTCCGCTACCATCTTCTCCCCATCTTACCATTCCTCTTTCTCTCCTCATCCTCACGTCCTTTGATATCCTCTCTCTCTCTGGTCTTAGTTTCCCGTCGACCCTTCAGTAGTCTTCTTCTTCTGCTCCTCATTTCCTCCTCCTCCTCCTCCTCCTCTTCCTCCTCTTCCTCCTCCTCCTCCTCCCCTCAGAGCAGCAGACAGCTGTGATATTTAACTACCATTCATCAGCAGCTAAACCCCATCCTTCTCCAGCTTGGTGAGGAATCTGTTGTGTTGTTGTGTCGGCACGCCACGCTGTGAGCAATCAGTCTTGTTCTCCTACTTCTTCCTGCTACTCCTCTACCACCGATTCCTCCTTCCTCCTCTTCTTTCTCTCCTCATTCCAACATAATTCCTTCTCTCTCCTCAGATTCCTTCCTCCACCACCACCTCCTCTTCCTCTACCTTCTCACCTTTCTTCTCCTCACCTCCGCCTGCTTCTTCTTCTTCTCTACCGCCACCTCCTCTCCCTCCATCTCCTTCCTCACCCTTCCACCCTCCTCCTTTATCAACTCCTTCTCCTCCTCCTCCTCTTCTTTCCCTCCTCATTCCAAAATAATTCCTTCCGCCTTCCTCCTTTACCAGCTCCTTCTTCTCCACCTTTTCTTCCTCTACCTTCTTCCCTCACCTCCTCCTCTCCCTGCTCCTTCTCCTCTACCTTCTCTCCTTCTTCCTCATCCTTCCTCCTTCTCCTGCCTCTCCTCCTCTGTTGCCAACTCCTCCACCTCTTCTCCCTCTACCTTCATCCCACACCTCCTCCTTCTCTTCTACCACCAGCTCCTCTTCCTCCATCTCCTCCTCCCCTTTCTCACCCTCCTTTCCACCTCTCTCCTTTACCACCAACCTCCTCCTTCTACTCCTGTTCTTTTTCCTCCTCTTTCCAAAATAATTCCTCCTCCAGCGCCACCACCCCATCCATCCCTCCTTCTCCTCTTCCTCTACCTCCTCTCCTCCCTCCTCCTTCTTTTGCTCCTTCTCCTCTACCACCAACTCCTCTCACTCCTCGACTTCTTTCTCTCCTCATTCCAAAAAAACAGTTCCTTCTCTCTTCCCCAGATTCCTTCCCTCCTCCTTCTTCTACCTTTCCTCCTCTTCTTCTTCCTCTCTTCTTCTTCCCTCGCCTCCTCCCGCTCCTCCTCCTTTACCACCAGCTCTCCCTCCATTTCCTCCTCTCCTCAGATTCCTTCCACCCTCCTCCTTCTTCTACCTCTCCTCCTCTTCTTCTTCCTCTCTTCTTCTCCCCTCGCCTCCTCCTGCTCCTTCTCCTTTACCACCAGCTCCCCCTCCATTTCCTCCTTTCCTCAGATTCCTTCCATCCTCCTCCTTCTTCTACCTCTCCTCCTCTTCTTCTTCCTCTCTTCTTCTCCCCTCGCCTCCTCCCACTCCGTCTCCTTTACCACCAGCTCTCCCTCCATTTCCTCCTCTCCTCAGATTCCTTCCACCCTCCTCCTTCTTCTACCTTTCCTCCCCTTCTTCTTCCTCTCTTCTTCTCCCCTCGCCTCCTCCCGCTCCTTCTCCTTTACCACCAGCTCCATTTCCTCCTCTCCTCAGATTCCTTCCACCCTCCTCCTTCTTCTACCTTTCCTCCTCCTCTTCTTCCTCTCTTCTTCTCCCCTCGCATCCTCCCACTCCTTCTCCTTTACCACCAGCTCCCCTTCCATTTCCTCCTCTCCTCTCAGATTCCTTCCATCCTCCTCCTCCTTCTACCTTTCCTCCTCTTCTTCTTCCTCTCTTCTTCTCCCCTCGCCTCCTCCTGCTCCTTCTCCTTTACCACCAGCTCTCCCTCCATTTCCTCCTCTCTTCAGATTCCTTCCACCCTCCTCCTCCTTCTACCTTTCCTCCTCGTCTTCTTCCTCTCTTCTTTTCCCCTCGCCTCCTCCCGCTCCTTCTCCTTTACCACCAGCTCCATTTCCTCCTCTCCTCAGATTCCTTCCACCCTCCTCCTTCTTCTACCTTTCCTCCTCCTCTTCTTCCTCTCTTCTTCTCCCCTCGCATCCTCCCACTCCTTCTCCTTTACCACCAGCTCCCCTTCCATTTCCTCCTCTCCTCTCAGATTCCTTCCATCCTCCTCCTCCTTCTACCTTTCCTCCTCTTCTTCTTCCTCTCTTCTTCTCCCCTCGCCTCCTCCTGCTCCTTCTCCTTTACCACCAGCTCTCCCTCCATTTCCTCCTCTCTTCAGATTCCTTCCACCCTCCTCCTCCTTCTACCTTTCCTCCTCGTCTTCTTCCTCTCTTCTTCTCCCCTCGCATCCTCCCGCTCCTTCTCCTTTACCACCAGCTCTCCCTCCATTTCCTCCTCTCCTCAGATTCCTTCCACCCTCCTCCTTCTTCTACCTCTCCTCCTCTTCTTCTTCCTCTCTTCTTCTCCCCTCGCCTCCTCCTGCTCCTTCTCCTTTACCTTCTTCTACCTTTCCTCCTCTTCTTCTTCCTCTCTTCTTCTCCCCTCACCTCCTCCTGCTCCTGCTCCTTCTCCTTTACCACCAGCTCTCCCTCCATTTCCTCCTCTCCTCTCAGATTCCTTCCACCCTCCTCTTCTTCTTCCTCTCTTCTTCTCCCCTCGCCTCCTCCTGCTCCTTCTCCTTCTCCTTTACCACCAGCTCTCCTTCCATTTCCTCCTCTCCTCTCAGATTCTTTCCACCCTTTTCCTCCTCCACCACCAACTCTCCCTCTCCTTCTGTTCCTCCCTCCTCCCCCCCCCCCACCTCCCCCCCCTCCCTCATCATCCTCCTCTCCTGTCCTCTGAGCCACAGACAGCTGTGATATTTAGCCAGCATTCATCAGCAGCTAAACCCATCCCTCTTTGGGCTTGTTAGAAATCTGTGGTATTGTTCGGTTTGCGCGCCACGCTGCCGGCAAGCGGCCTCTCAGCTCAGCAATGCATTTTTTTTTTTTTATAAAACCGTTCCTTCGAATGCTTCCTCATTTCTCAAACGTCTCCCCTCCAGAGTGACCTCGTTTATCTCTCTTGACCCGCTCACGGATCTGAGAGTTGACCGTATGTGTCGCGGCTGTACTCCGTTGTTGTTAACATCCAGCTTAGTCCCATGGGATCTCGTATAAGGGAGCATATGAGGGTACGATTCTGCATGTTGGAACGCGGCCTCCCCCCCTGTCTGCCCGAGCAGAGGCAGAGCCTTGTCAGGAACAATGGGGGGCTTTATTCTCCTTTACAGGATTGCCGGGGTATTTTTAGTCGGTGCAGCGAGGGTTGCATGTTCAAAAACTCGTAGTCGGGAGGAGTTTATTGAAATAGCTTTTGAGCCTGGCTGTGTAGGTGCTTTTGTCGCTGTGTTTAACTCTGTGTGTGTGTTCTTGTATTTCTATGATAGAAATATGGTTCTCAGTTGTTGAAGGCATGAGTTTAAGGTCAGGATTTGGGTTTAGGGTTAAGAATAGAATTAGGATTGGGTTTAGTTTATGGTAGGGTTATTGTTAGGCATGTATACTGAACAAAAATATAAACGCAACACTTTTGTTTTTGCTCCCATTTTTCATGAGTTGAAATAAAAGATCTAAGACTTTTTCTATGCACACAAAAGGCTTATTTCTCTCAAATTTTGTTCACAAATTTGTTTAAATTTGTGTTAGTGAGCACTTCTCCTTTGCCAAGATAATCCATCCACCTGACGGGTGTGGCATATCAAGATGCTGATTAAACAGGATGATTATTGCACAGGTGAGCCTTGGGCTGGTCACAATAAAAGGCCACTCTAAAATGTGCAGTTTTATCTTGAAAAAAGACATTTATTAGGCACTGAACTATGGATCTCACATGACTAGGGCTACAGATATGCATTTTTTGAAAACTAGTCAGTATAACACGGATTTAAACAAATTTGTGAACAAAATTTGAGAGAAATAAGCCTTTTGTGTGCATAGAAAAAGTCTTAAATCTTTTATTCCAACTCGTGAAAAATGGGAGCAAAAACAAAAGTGTTGTGTTTATATTTTTGTTCAGTGTAGTTGTGAGGGTTAATGTTAGGGTTAGGGGTTAAGGGTTAGGTTAGGGCTGGGGTTAGGTTTAAGTAATGAATGTTGTCAATGGAAGGTCCTCATAAGGACAAACGCAAGGGTGTGTGTGTGTGTGTGTGTGTGTGTGTGTGTGTGTATCTGCCTTTCTGCCTAATTGCCTTTCTGTCCTCTTTCTGCTGGTCAGTCTGCACATCTGCCTTCCTTCCTGTCGGTCTGCCTGCCCATCTAAGCACCTGTCTGCTTGGTCTAACAGCAATTAATAATAAAAACATCAATCTGATGATATTGATGGCACCTGCTGCTGCTGTCATTGTTGTTAACTGCTGAGCGTATGTACCTGTCCAGACAGGGACGAGAAGATCTGTGAGGAGTTACTGTGTGTTGTAAAAGTAAGAGGATATATGGTTTGAGCATCTTGCAGAAACCTCATATCTCAAATTTATACTTTTTTACTGCAACTAACAGCTGCTATTTCCCTGCATGTGTATAACATGTTTCTTTACCCAAACACAGAGCCTAACCATTAAAAATGGAGTGTAAAATATAAAAAATGTACAGGTATCAATGGAAAGTCAGCCATTGTTTTTTCAATTCATGAAATGTTTACAGTTTTGAGATACAAGATCTTTGAAGGACCCTGGTTGTAGTCAACAGTGGTTGAAAGGAGAAGGAAAGCAATGAAAAACCAACAGTTTTCTCTAGGGCTGCAACTAACGATTATTTTCATTGTCAATTAATCTGTCGATTATTTTCTTGATTAATCGATTAGTTGTTTGGTCTATAAAACGTCAGAAAATGGTTAAAAATGTGGATCAGTGTTTCCCAAAGCCCAAGATGACGTCCTCAAATGTCTTGTTTTGTCCACAACCCAAAGATATTCAGTTTACTGTCATAGAGGAGTAAAGAAACCAGAAAATATTCACATTTAAGCAGCTGGAATCAGAGAATTTTGACTTATTTTTCTTAAAAAATTACTCAAACCGATTAATCGATTATCAAAATAGTTGGCGATTAATTTAATAGTTGACAACTAATCGATTAATCAATTAATCGATTAATTGTTGCAGCTCTAGTTTTATTATCTTGGAAGCACTTAAAGATGCATTACGCAACATTACACTTCGCACATGAGGTCAGTAAATTGTGTCCTCAGACCTAAATTTCCTCTTCGTAGTGTCTGGACTGGGTGGAAGTGATGAAGACGTTCAGCCATCGTTGACAAGTCGTCAACACTCACTGTTTTGTATTATGCTTTTAAGTTTTGATCTGTCACTTCAATCAAAGGGTCTATGTGTAATTTCTGGTCCAGTGCTGGCCTCTATCGTCATGCCAACAACACTCTGCCCTCCGTAGAGCGAGACCATCATCAGCATGGTGAGCAGGTTGAACTGTTTCACAATCAACAGCAACCAACGTTCTATCATTTCTTTTTTCTTTCTATCGTTCTCATCGTTTTACTGAGTTTGCGCATTTTTTGCCATGATCAGGATCCTGACATCACCAAGAGTCCTGCTGTCTGTGGATTTTTGGAACATATGGAAGGTAAGGAGTCGCTATTTTGTGTGAAGTAACACTACTTTCCCAGCGGATAAATGGGCCGGTGTGTTAAAATTCAAGCTGTTTGGAGGATTGTACACATGCCGAATTTACCAGAACACCTTACTGATCGGTAATAAAGTCTAAAATTATATTTTCTGATGTGTGTTTTTTTGCTGATAAGTAAGGCAAAAACAAATTGCCAGATTTTGTTTTTGTGTTTTGTTTGTTTTTGTTTTGTTTTGATTCGTTTTTGAATGCAGAAATCGCACTGTGGCTGTTCACTTTGGTTCATTTGTATTATGTTTCACTAAAATAGAAATATTACACATTTAACCTTTAATTTGGGAAAATAGGGTGAATCTACAACATCTCAATTAGTGGGGATGGGATCCTCTTCTCTGCTGCAGCCCCACTTTGTGAAATATGATAAGACGGTTGTGTTTTGGGTGCACATTCTGTCTCCTGTCCTCACGCACACACACACACACACACACACACACACACACACACACACACACACACACACACACGCTGCAGTCCTTCTTCTCAGACCACCGGAGCCTTTGTAATGGGATAACTAATACCTTAGCCCGGGGTCATGGCACCATGCTGTCAGATGGTGGCTTAGAGGTGGGACCGCCGGTTCAAAGGACCAACTATCCAACCTCTGTTAATCCAGCCCCTCTATACTACACCTCCTCTCCTCCTGCTGTCTGTTTCTGCTCTCTGCCAAATCCTATTATCTCCACTTCCTGCTCAATCCCCCAGGAATAACCCAAAAATATGAAAGAGCCATTAAATAAAATCACATTTCCAATAGTTTTTTCATTATACTCTTTCTATCTTTACTTACGCTGCTGATGACACTTTAGCTTCCCCCATCTATCTATCTATCTATCTATCTATCTATCTATCTATCTATCTATCTATCTATCTCTCTCTCTATCTATCTATCTATCTATCTATCTATCTCTCTCTCTCTCTCTCTCTCTCTCTCTCTCTCTCTCTCTCTGCAACTTATCCCCTTCCTTCTGTCCTTATTTACCCTTTCTCCAATCCTATCATCCTCCTTCCTCCCTCTCAGTCTCCCATGACAACCTGAGGACAGCTATTTGAACTCCTGATTGAACAACAAATGCCACACCACCAGCTTCCTGCTTGTGTCACACACACACACACACACACACACACACACCTTTTCCAATTTGCGTAGGACCTGATCGACGAGCTCATGCATTTGTATGCAGTTTGTGCAAAGTTGTGAACATGTACGTGTGAAAACGAGCATGAAACTGCGGTGATTTCTGGTAAGATCAGCGGGACAAATTACTCATGGTTTCTGTGTATGTGGGTTTAGTTTTGATTTTTTTTTTTTCGTTTCCCAGCATTGACTAACAGATGACATAATGCTCTCGGCGTTATTGTTTATAATGGCTCTAAGTGTGTTGTACCTCGCCTTCTTCTGCCCCTTTTCCTTTTAAAGTCTTGAGGCACAAGTCTCAATTCAAGTCTCAAGTCTAAATGTAGAACAAGTCGGAACAAATCAAGAGTCCAGTATCAATTTAATATCTTAAAGAAAACAAAATATCTAGGACTTTTCAATGCAATATAGTTTTAATAAGATAAAAACTTGGTAAGAGCATCATGAGTTTGATTTCTACTTCAATAAATTCAATCATTCCATACAAATTCAGAGAATTTAAATTCAAACAAATCTCATCACTTTCAATCTAAGTCATTTACACAAACACAAGATCTTTTGTCAAGACTTTAGAAACCTTTTCAAGTCAAAGCCAAGTCCCAAGTCACCAGAACCCAAGTCAAGTCAAGTCTCAAGTATTCTCTTTGCGCATCAAGTCAAGTCTCAAGCAATTAAAACTGCGACTCAAGTCTGACTCGAGTCCAAGTCATGTGACTCGAGTCCCCACCTCTGTATTCAAGGGTTCCATTTCTGTCTCTGTCTCTCCTTCAGTTCAGTTCAGTTCAATTCAAATGAGCTTTATTGGCATTAAATATGACAGTATGTGTTGCCAAAGCAAAACAGTGCTAATCAATAAAAGTAGCAATAAAAAAAACAATCGTAACCCTCTCTCTTTCTCTTTCTCTCTCCGTCTCTTCCCCTCTCTCTGTGTCTGTAACCTCTTCACCCAGACATTTATATAATAACGCAAACAGTGAAAGCAATTTTTTTCCTGCATCCGCCCTGAACTTGTTTCTATTGAATACCAGTAAAGGCCAATGTTCGCGCATACATTTTCCCAGCAGCTGTACCCCCCCCCCCTCGATCCCACCCACCATGATCATCCCCCTTCTGTCCCGATTCCCATCATCCCTACTCCGCTCCCTCGCCTCTTTTATTACCACCTCTCCTTCTCTCTGTTGTATACCCTCAACTCTCATATCTCCCTCCCCTCCTCCGCCCATCCTCTCATCCTCTTTTCAGCTCTTCCACTCCTCTACTCCTCCTCCTCCCTTTCTTCTCTCCTCCTCCTCCTCCTCTGTCAGTCGTGATGGATAAGGTCTTGTGATTGCCTTGTCAGACCTCTGGAGCATCTGCCCCTTTGGGACTGTGGGGTTTTTGTGTGTTGTGTGTGTGTGTGTTTGCATGTCTTCCTGTGCTTGTGAGAGTGTGTGTGTGTGTGTGTGTGTGTGTGTGTGTGTGTGTGTGTGTGTGTGTGTGTGTATTGTCCCTGGCCCCCAGAGTTGATTGGATTGGATTGCATTTACAGGCAGAAGGGCCGGATGGATGAACAAAGCACCGTCAGTCAACCCGACCCCTCCATCCCCGCCCAGCCCAGACATAAGAGCTGCATTTCCGCTTTGTGTGTGTGTGTGTGTGTGTGTGTGTGTCTTTATATGTGTGCCTGTGGGTGTGTGCCGTCTCCTTTGTCTTTTTCAAAGAAATCCAGATAAGCACTTTCTTGTTTTGCACACTGCGGACAAAGTAATATGATTCAACCTAGTAATTGCCTACATCTCTCAAAAGCCATGCGTTTTCAACAAAAGGCACCACTCCATCTCTCATAATTGATTTGCATTGACTTGTAATCCCCATTGACGGTGAATTTCTGAGTTCCCTTTTTTGTTAAACAAACAGCTCCGTGTTAACGTTTGAGTTTACTCAGCAGAACCTGAGATCAAGGTGATATATCAGTCTCTGAAAGTGCATTAATAGCACGGTGTCCCAAAGCCCCGTTGTAACCAGGGAGCTAGTTAGCTAGCTTTCTTGCTTTCTCTGTTTTTCTTTCTGCATTCTGATGTATATAGCCTACTTTGAAGACAACTTTTCCGAAAGTACACGTGGCGGTAACTGTTGTTTACAAGCCAGAACACCACTGAAGACGTAATTTATTGTGATTGCGGGTGCTTCTTCGTCCCCTGTAATCACAGTAGAAAATGCCCTGTCAGCTCGTACTGCTAAATTACCAAAGGGGTTGGTGGGAAGCCAAAGAGGTCATCTCAATATTTCCCTGAAATGAGGATGATGCAGGCCGTGACTCATGCTAACAAGAGGGATGCTGTCCGCTTCTCCCCCATAGGTTTGGAGCCCATGCCGTTAGTTACACTGATGGTGTTCTAGCTGGGCCGTTGGAGCCATTCGTGAACTGAACTGAGAGTGCATGGGAAATTCCAATTCAGTTCCTGGATTTGGAAGTGGAATTGATCATGCTCTAAGGCTGGGGATACACCACACAACTTTTAAAATCCTAACAGATTATGAAAAGACTGGGCGTATTCGAAGTGGGAGCTGAGAATGTTTGTAGGCGATTGTAGGCATTTACATTGTCCGACCGGACATGTAGGCTAATAAATAATAATTATAAAACCTGACTTTCCGGTCTAAAATCGGCATCTGGCAGCCGAGGTTTTGTGGAATCAATAATTGAGTCTTCCCTGTATTTTTTTTCCTGTGTGCCTTGGTACCAGAAAGATTGGTAGGCCTATCTATAAATTTATTGTATGAAGAATTAACTAGTTGATTGCTCCTTGGTGTGGGCTAAACACCGTATTGGCTTGTTATGGCAAAGCTTCATAGTTTTTCATTGGCTATTGACGGGATCCATTCGCATTTGAGTTGTTGACGAGTACACACTACCCGACTGCGTCCAGATTCCGCTTGAAAAAATCAAACGTGTTTGATGTAATCGTAGTGGCTCCGACGGGAAGCAAGAGATTGGAGTCTGTTCCCCTCACACACTTGTCGATTAGAGTCTGTACTCCTCATACACTTATAGATTTTCTGTGCCAACTGGCCACGCCGACTGCCCCAAAATCTGCAGACTAGTGCAGACCAGGACAGACTCGGCCCGATTGTGAATCCTGGCTAAAATCGGGGCAATAGTTGTCTAGTGTATCCCCAGCCTAAGGAAACAGAATGTGAATTGAAATGGAATGACAGGAAACAGAATTGAATTCCATTCAATTCCACTTCCTGTAGGTTTTTTTTTTCCAAATTCCAGTTCCTCGGTTGAACTGGAATTAATGAGTTCATTCATGAATTGACCCCAAACCCTGCTGTTGTTCATTCAACAATACTATGTTTTTATCTTTAAACGCTTACTACCATATGGTCAGTGTTGTGCAGAAATCAAGACAAAATAGTCACTTTTTCCACAGACACACTGGACCTGCTGGTGGTTACCTGCTGAGAGTAAAATTGTCTCATTTTACCATTGAGTTACATTGTGTGGAGTGTGTAAAACAACAATGTGCTTACCAGGATCTCTTTGAAAAAATGCTGGAAAAACACAGATTGCTCTTCCGAATGTGCCCAGTGTTGTACTGATGGTTTTTTTTAATGCATTATCAATGATTTTGTCCTTGCTGCAGGGTTACAAAACATTTTGTATACATGGAAGACGACATCAGCTGTCTCTTCTTGTAAAAAGAAGTGAAGAATCGAATTACGAGGATTCTTTAGGGAACAGATGGTATGAATTTTGGGAGCTAGCTTTGTGAGGGGGGGGGGGGGGGGGGGGGCAGCACAAACTACCTGAACTCTCTGCTGCAGTCCATCTTTCTCTCACTTCTCCTGCAGACTGGCCTGGTATTGCCTGGTACTCTCTTATACACACACACACACACACACACACACAAACATACTCACACACACACACACATACACACACACTGTTGCCCTTTTTCCTTGAGTTTGTGACTCGCTTTATCTCTTGTTTTGATTATTCTTGTTTTTTTTGTTTCTTGTCCAGAACATTTACAACCCACAATAAAATCATGAATAAAGTTTAAATTCAAATAAGTAAATAATATAAATGAATAAGTGAATAAATAAATAAATAAATAAATAAACAAACAAACAAACAAACACACAAATAAATAAATAAATAAATAATAAAAATAGATAAAATTACATCCAGTCAGGACAGCAAACAGCACCCGTTGACCTGGGATGTGTGCGTGTGTGTGTGTGTGTTTGTGTGTGTGGGCTGCACAATTCTTATGTGTGTGTGTGTGTCTGGAATGACTCCAACCAGCTCATCCCTCTGGCTGTGGATGGATGATTCAGTCGCATCAATGTAACATTATCCTTATCTGTTTTTGTGTCCTTTGCGTCCTGTAAAGCACTTCATGGCCAACCTGTTTATTAACAGCACTCTATAAATAGATGGCACTTGGTTTGACTCGACTTAACTCTGCTGTCCCATCGTCTCGGAAGTCAAATGGAGCTGAAACTTGGCAGTCTTCTCCGTGATGAGCAGCCTGACCGCACATGTTGGTAGCAGCTGCTCGCCAGAACGCCGGCTCCCTTACGCTCCGATGTGCCTTTCCTGCTGGTTTTACCGTTTTTTTTTTAATTTTTGATGCCTGTATTTCTTCTGTGATGTTTAAAGGGCTCCCATGGTACGGAAAGAGAAAAACTCTCTCTCCCCTCCATCAGCAGCTACCGCACCCTTGAGCAAAGCCACTCGCACCCATTGGCCCCAGTGGAGCTGCTCTTGGCCAACAGTATGAGACTTGTGGTTGTACTGGGCAGATCCCGGGGGTGTGTGTGTGTGTGTGTGTGTGTGTGTGTGTAACTGTGTGAAAGTGAAGCAGGTCGGTGCTGAAAAACAGAGCATGTGTCCTCAGAAAAACCCTCCACTGGACAGAGAAAATTTCAAAGACTGAAACTGTCAGATTGGTTGTTTCTGGATTCAGTTCATCATGCAGAATTCCCTTTTAAAAACATTTTTCTTTCCAGGTGTGATTCTCCAAAACTTTAATAATTCTCTCTGTTTCCCTTTTATATTGCAGATGAGTACACCCATATATTACAAATAAAAGTTCATGGCTGCCGCCTGCATTGTTTTGTCAAATCGGGACCTAAATATCTTTCACATATCAGTTTAAAACAGTCTCCAAAGTTGTTTTAATATAAATTTTCACTGTACCATAATATCATATTGTGAAAATGTTGTGCTTGTTTGGGTTGATGTTGATGAGCTTCTGCCTTCTCCTGCATCACCGTCCATTAAATGCATGGGCAATTATCAGTCTTTAGGACTACAGTATGTCAAAGAATTGTAAAATCACATCCAGAAAAAAACTTATATAGATAATGAAATAAAACAAACAAACAAAACAAAAACAAGATACAGAAGGTGGTGTGTGTGTGTGTAACTGTGTGAAAGTGAAGCAGGTCGGTGCTGAAAAACAGAGCATGTGTCCTCAGAAAAACAGAGAAAAATTCAAAGACTGAAACTGTCAGATTGGTTGTTTCTGGATTCAGTTCATCATGCAGAATTCCCTTTTAAAAACATTTTTCTTTCCAGGTTTGATTCTCCAAAACATTAATAATTCTCTCTGTTTCCCCTTTTATATTGCAGATGAGTACACCCATATATTACGTAACTTTTTGTCCATCCAGCCAAACTCCACCCACCTAGGACTGATGACATCAGAATTTATAATTTAACTTAGTAGCCATTTAGCTGGCATCCTTATCCAGAGCAACTAACAATGAGTCCAACATTAGAATAAAATTAAATTCCTGGAACAGAACAGAACAGAACAGAATAGAATAACCTTTATTTTCCCATAAGGGAACTTCAGTTGTAGTAGCCAGCAGTTGAATGACATAGACAGTAAGAAACGAACGAAGTTAAACATATTAGGGTTATCAATAATGGCAATAGTGGTAGGGTTAGGCTAAAAAATTAATACACACTAAATTAAACAATATACCATCTAAATAAAGCCTAGAAAAAATCTAGTAAATATAATAGCTCTTCATCTCCCAATGCTGTTTGAGTCCTAAGTGTTTTTTTCAGACAGATCATCAACATTACAAGCAGCCAATAGTAAGGAAGTGCAAGGTTCAGAGCCACAGTGTCCTGGTAGCATAACCGTGATGACAGAGTAACACCATGTAAGAGAGAACAGCTAGGGAAAGAAATAAGAGAAATAAGAGGAGCCAAGGAGAGGAGCATGTGGGAGAGAGGCTATAACTCAGTGGGAAGAGAGTGATGTGAGGGAGGAGGCCGAGGTTTCAGCCGATGATGGAAGATGGGACGCTGCTGTCCTGAATCACAATTACACGGTCAGTACAGCAGTGCCTGAACACGGCAAATGATAAGAAATTACGCAAGCTTCACCCACTTAGAGCCACATCCTTGAATCAGGCTCTTCTGCATGACACACACAGGACCTGCCTTTGGTCGTATAGGACAGTGGTTCTCAACGTGGGGTCCGGGGACCACCAGGGGTCCTTGAGGGGGTTCCAGGGGGTCCCCAGCAAATTGATGAATTGTTAAACTTCACCAT
>NW_027281508.1:0-20000 GCF_046629955.1 Centroberyx affinis | reverse complement strand
TACAAGTTATGTGTGTGTGTTTTGCAGTACGAGTTGGAATGAGAGCATCATGATATAGTAGAGTCAATTTCTTCTCTATGTTTGATGAAGTCTTGTATAGCCCTACTGAAACCTCTATCCCACTGTCTGATTGGCCAAGGGCCTGGTTTTTTACAACACATTCACCCTGAAGAGCAATTTATACTTGCTTTTGTTTTCACCTCTGAGGCTGCACACTGTACCAGACACTGTACCAGACCGAGGAGATCCAAGTTGTAAAATATGTTCAGTGAACTGCAGCGCCTGCTACGGACAAGTTTATTTCCCTCAAAAAAACAAAAGGACTTGTTCAGATTTAATGAGAGCACAGTCTTTGTTTGCCTTTTCAGACAAAATCTATTGTTCATAAGGGAATATATTAGATATTTTCTGTTATTACCGTCTGCACTAAATTCTACACTGCCTTTGTAAGACCCCGAGTCGCAAAATATGTTCATTAAAATCAAGTCCCTGCTGCAGACTGAGGTCCTATTTATTTTCCTCAAAAGCAGTGCGTGACTTCAGATTTAACAGGGATGGCGCCGACTTTTTGTTCCCCTTTCAGCCAAAATCCTTTGTCAGAAGCGCCAGTGTGTTAGATAAACTGTATCAGCCACTTAAAAGAGATCCATGTAAAATATGCTCTGTGAATTCAAGGCTCTGCATTCTTCCCAGTCCTATTTTTTCTTAATTTTCTTCAAAAGCAATGAATTAAGCTAGATATTTTGTTTTATTACCACCTGTTTAAAAGGCTGCAACATAGTAGCTAATTTTAGTTTTAGAAGTGGTAACTAGGATTTGACTGATGTGGGTTTTTGAAAGTTGTACTGAAGACACAGATAGCCGATATTTTAGGCTGATATTCATTATTTTTTAAATTTGACTATTTTTATGCCTCCAAAAATACAAGTGTTCATCGTTTCCCACAGACTTTTATTCTTGTCAGGCTGGAAAAGCCTCTGAAACAGCATTTAGACCATCATGGGACACTAAAACTCTCCTTTTAAATCCATACAAATAAGGTTAACAGCCTTTTAAAGCAGGGTGATCCATCCCATTTAACTTTAGTGGAAAGGGGAAACTCTGGGATACATTACCGGGATCCATTTACAATAAACACTACTGAAAAATTACAGAAAAAATAAAATTGAAACGTAATTTCGGGTTTTACAGACTGTTTCATGTAGCTGTGGTCAGGGAAGAACCTCGGGCGATATTTACTAAAAGTCAATATCGGCAAACTGATCCATCGGTTAAACCTAGTGGCGCCATCTATTGATAAACTAACTACAAATTGATCATCAGGGCGAATGCGTTGTCAGCCAGACCCAAAGTCTACTGTAGCCCTTTCGTTTCAGCGAGTCTAACAAGCATCAGCACAGCGGCCCGTGTGAAACACAGGCGGGTCGCTCGGCTGGACCACACAGAGATGTTTTTGCATAGACATCAATTCAAGTCAAACTCATGCAAATGGACAAGGAAGGCGAACGACGGTGGGAAAAAGAAAACAAAAAAAAGTTGAAAAGAAATGAAAAGAAAACGAGGATCAAACATGGGTGGATGTGGAGAGGACGGATGAGCGGAGTGAATAAACGGGGTGGGTGGGGTGGGGGGTGGGGGGTGTCCACAGTTCAATTCAGTTCATCAACAAGATTATCTGACATTATAAAAATAAGTGAGCTTGTATAATATTACCACATTATTATTATTATTTATTTATTTTTTTTTTAAAAACAAACGAAAGGAACAGATAATTCTATGCATCGACAACCCATCGAGTTAAATACTAATGTATTTGTTACAGTTGAAAAGTACACACACATACTATATCTGCCTGCTGCTGTTGCTCTGCAATGTGTAGCTACTCATCCGGCTCTGTTTAGTATTGCTTTTCTTCCACACTGTCAGTGAAGAAGGAGTCAGTGCAATGACCAAGGCCTGTGTGTGTGTGTGTGTGTGTGTGTGTGTGTGTGTGTATATCCCCTTCTGTCCATGAGTTGTATGCATGTAAGTTCACTCCACAGTTGTTTGGTTTTATCTGTAAATATGAGTTAAATACGTTTAATTTAAATGTGTCAAGTTCATTTTTGTGTGCATATACATGTGTGTGTGTGTGTGTGTGTGTGTGTGTGAGAGAGAGCTGTATTCCTGTAAATTCATGGTGTGTGTGTGTGTGTGTGTGTGTGTGTGTGTGTGTTAGTGAGGCCAAGCAAACATGCAGCATTAGTCTCTGACACTCTGACAAGGGCGGAAACCATGCAGAGCACCAGTTTAGTTGGAAAAACAAAAACTTCCCTCGCTACTTTCATACACAGACGAAGGACTCTGCCACAGAACTACAATAAGTAGAGCAGCCATTCCTAATCAATACATCGATACACCAGGGACTGTCTGAGTGGTGATCTGCATGAATGTCCACAGTAAACCCGGAAGTATCTGTCCTATAAAGTCTTATTCTGAAAGTGGTGATGGACAGTAAAGACCCTCGGTACATCAGGAGGTTTCAGCTCTATCCATTTTACAGTTGCCTACATATATATAAGCATGCTACACCTGGAAGTGCCCATTCTATCTATTTTAAATCTATGAGTCTGCATAAATGACCATGTTATACACCAAGAAATGTTCATTCAATGCATTATATTTCTTTGAGTGATGGATTGTACCTCATGTATACCAGAAAAAAACTCAGTTTCATTTTTAAAGGTGTGTTAAGTAAGACTTTTACTGCCCCATAGCACACACAATGACCATAATATATCTGCTGGGAGTTGATAGGGTTATTAATCAACACCGATGACTCAACCATTACTTGGCCAGGTGCTGAGGCTTTTAGAGCTCGGTTTACTACACAGCACTTTGGAACAAAAACTCCCTGCCATTGCCATTTCTAAACACTACCAACCCCCTCCATTCCCTCACACACCTACTGGCATTTTCAGCTGTTCA
The DNA here is from genome assembly GCF_046629955.1 of Centroberyx affinis. NCBI lineage: Eukaryota > Metazoa > Chordata > Actinopteri > Beryciformes > Berycidae > Centroberyx > Centroberyx affinis. Next base: position 17,033 of record NW_027281508.1, on the reverse strand, counting down.
ACAATGAAGGACAGTGCTGCCTACCCAAGCCATTTCGTTTTTCAGCCAAAAAAATCAAATGAAGCAGTATTATCATTCCAGTATTCAGAAATAGTGATATATTACCTCTTTACTAGATGTTTCTGTTGGATCTCTGCTCTGATTAGCTAGCTTACTCATCTCTCTATTGTGAAAATGTGACTTACAGGCCACCGTAACTCAAGGGGACAAGAGGACTGAGAGAGGCCGGTCGATGTTGTTGCAGTTCCTCCTGGTCGCCAGTAGAGCTCAATAGAAGTCATAGATTACTTAAAGCACCTTTAAATATAAGCGGGCGTGTGCATGTTGCAGGAAATGTTGATTCTCTTCAGTCTTATTCATTGAATGGTGGTCTATGTTCATTATAGACCTGCTCATTGGCTGTGGTGGTCATTTGATTATAATCACCTGTTATTTCCCTACCAAGATGGCCGTGTGGTGATGGAACAGAATAGGATGAATAAAATGGCCGTGGTGCACCAGGAAGTAGCGGTTCTACTCTGTTCTAGTTCTGTGGACGGTGAAATTTGAGAAGCAGACATTTACAAACACATGTCCCCAGTTAGAAAGTGTGTGGTAAAATGTCCAGTTGAGCTCACAAGTGAAAACACTATTCTTCTAACTAACAAAAACATCTGGTTATTATCATTAATGGTACAGTGATCAATTTTTTAGGAAACAAACACCACATAATGTGGCCGGACGGAAAGGAATTTCTTTTTGTTGCTGAGCCAAACTGGACCTCAGCACACGACAGCAAAAAAAAAAAAAAAAAAAAAAAATCTAATAGTTGTGTACAGTATTTACCTGCAGCCATGTCAGAGACAAAAGGAAAATTATTCTAAAATTGTAAATGTAATACTCATCTCATCTTAATAAGTTAAAAAATAATTTAAACAACACATTTCAAATGAATTGTGAACACAAGCAAGTAAAAACTGTTAACCCAAAAAAAAGAGATGTTTTTTTTTTTAAAACCTGCTGTATTTTTTTCTTAAAAAAAGAAAAAAAAAAGACAACTCTATACAACAAATACTAAAACTAAAGACAAAACAAATCAGGAAGAAGAAAGGAAGTTGTATACAGGAAATGGTCATACACAAGAAGTAGACATCATTGTATATAAAAGCCGAGTCATTCAGCTCAGTGTTAGTGACCAGTGATATAAACTCTCTGAGGGAATATTTCATATTAGTCAATAAATACGAGAGTATACAATAGAATTAGGAGTCGGGGACAAAAAGAGAGCAGGAGACACGCGAGGAGGGAAAAGCTGAATAGTCTCTATGGCTTTTAGAGGCTTTGTGGCCCAATAACCTTAAACAACAGTATCATCATACAGTAGCTACCGACACCTAGCAGCCCTCCTAACGGTCACTCTCAGAGGGCAGAGCTACAAAAAACAAGTTAGGAACCAATCTTCTAAATGATGTTGAAGTGGGATGCTTGGAAAATGATGATGTTAGCCAGTCTCACTCAGGTTTGGTTCACAGTTAACGCAGACGCAAGTTCACAACGGCCGGCTAGCTTTAGCCTGTCTGAGGTTATAAACAAATTATCCACTGGTCTGGAGCCAGTATTTAGAAATAACTACTGTAGAGGAATGTCTACTTAAAAGCTAAAAGAAACAGTTGAAAAGAAGATGGTCCTTTGACTCGGTCGAGAATGCGAGATACGGGGATATTATTCTCTTGTTTTTGCCCATGTGGAACTTTCCAATGTTTTCGGATGTCAGCATAAAAACTTGACAACCTCCTTCATCATATCGCACCTCTGATTACCCATGAGCCACTGCAAGCTAGCGGCTGGCTGTCACACTGAGGTTCTTAGTGATCCATCAATCAGTCAACAGTGATTGGCAGCGAGTTACAAGTTGGGCACTATGATGGTTCTTTGTGTGAGTTTACACGTCTGAGAAACGACTACTTCTTCGCTTGCAGTTAATTTAGCAGTGTTCGCATTTAGCGTTAGCATCAACCTTTGCGTTGCCCTTTGCGTTGTTGCGTACATTACTTGTGTGGACTATGTAACCGGCCTATGTTACATCCAAAATCATACACCTTCCAACATCATACACCTTCCAACCATCCCACTTTGACATTTTTTCTAAACAGGCAAGTGGGAAGGAATGAGAGAGAGGTAGAGAGAGAGGGAAAGAGAGTAAGAAAAAGAGTGGGACTGAGAGAGAAACAGGGAAAGAGAGCGAGGAAGAGAAGGAAAAAAAACCCCTGCCCTTCCCGTCTGCAAAGCTAGCCTCATCCCCGCAGCTACCTGTGTGAAACAAACTCATTCTTTCGTTCCTCCCTCCTTCACTAGTACGGCGCAAACTTCTGTCTCTCCGGCTTCTTCATCCCGTTGGCCGACGAGATCTTGGCGGTGTAGGAGGCCAGGGCCGCCGCCGCCGCGTGGGCCGGGACCTGCATGGCCGCCGTCGTCGCCGTGGGGACCGAACCGGGCATCATCTGAGCTCCGATAGCCGCGGCCGCCGCCGCCGCTGCTGCTGATGCAGGGGGGGTGGAGAGTGCCAGGTAGGGGATGGATTTCACTCCCAGGAGGCTGGAGAGGGGGAGGGCGTAGGGGGCGCCCAGGATGGGAGCGTGGGGCAGCGCGGCGCCCATCGCTGCCAGGGGGGAGGAGGAGGAGGACGAGGCGGGGGGGGCGGGCTGGGTGAAGCTCATGGTCAGGTCAACGGGAGACGGCATGGAGGAGGACTGGGCGGTGGATTTGGCGGTCTCTAAACTGGAGGGAGGGAGGGAGGGAGGGAGGGAGGAAGAGGAAGAGGAAGAGGAGGGAGAGGAGGTGGAGGGACGGGAGGGAGGGGAAGGAGGGTGGAGGGAGGGAGGGAGGGAGGGGAGGAGAGGGGAGGGGAGGGGACAGGGAGTTTTGGATGGAGAAGGGTTAGAGGGTTAAATAAAAGACATGTTAAAGAAATAAATCGAGAGTAAAAAAACAAAAAACAAAAATAAAATAAAACCAAAACTAAAAGGATATTTTGGAGAGTAAAATAAAATGAAAGGAACTTTGACAAAACCAAATCATAAGACAGGTGTGTTTTGCTGGAGGTTGCAACAGATTATTGTAGGGGAGTTCGCTGTACGGATGGGGGGTGTGCTGTATAAGTTGGGGTGATGGCTCGGGAGGGGGCTTAGGGAGGAGGGAACAAAACCGTTATAGATACATTAGGATGGAGGCTCTGTCAGAGACCAGTCTGGTTCAAACACAGCAGGAAAGAGAAGCACAAAAGACCATATATACACAACAAAGACTCCCTAACCCTCTCACAACAAATCTAGCACTCTCCCTGCTCAATTTCATTAAATATAGCAGGCATAAAGTTCATAAATGTCCTTGCAAGACTAAAGATAATCTATCTTTCTTTGTTTTCATTTGGAAGAGGATTGTCTCTTCAAATATTCAAACTTGGCTTGGGAAGGGGGTTTAGGAAGGAAGAAGGGAGCAAAACTATTATAGACATATTAGGATGTTTCACATTAAACACAGTAAGATTGAAATTCATGAGATTTCTCCTATTGTAAAACGCATGCTTCTACAACTGTACCCTCACCAAGTAACACTGCTTTATATTTATTTATTTATATCTTCTGCCCAAATGCAGCACTTTCTATCCTCAATTTGCTTTGTTTAAAGACAGTAGGGCTGAAGTTCAGGGAAGGAAGGAGGAAACAAAACTGTTATAGAAAGAAACAACTGTTATTCTCAGAATCCAACCCTGTTTCAAGTTTAAAATAGTAGGAAAAAGCAAAGGTTACGGCAACCACACTGACAAACAGTCTACACCTCACACACACCAAATGTCACACTACTACACACACTCTATGTCTTCATTTTCTTTAGACATAGTAGCATTGAAGCTGTGAAAAGTTCTTGCAAAACTGAAGATCCTCAATGATGCTGTAATTGTTTTTTTTGTTTTTTTTTGCTGATGACGTCTTGAAATATTCTGAGAGCGATGGCTTCAGGAAGAGGGGACACATGAGAACAGGACTTCCATTATCTTATTATCATTATATTGTTATGTTATTATAGATAATGAGATAACAGACATACCAGTGTGCTATGTTAAGTATTTTAAAGGATACTTCCTGCTTTTTTCATGTGATGCCCACATGGTCCTTGAGCCTGAACGAAGGCTGAATATTTGCCGCTTTTCCACCGCATGGTACTGGCTCAACTTGACTCGACTCTACTCGCTTTTGGTAGAACCACTTGGTTTTCCACTGCAGACGCCGCATGAAACTGCCGTGACGTCATCTTCAACGTGACACACACACAGCAACAATGGAGGATATGGAAGGGATGGTTCTTGATACTCAGTATGTGGCTGTTAGTTTGTTTATTTCAGAAGAGGCTGAAGGCAGCGAGACAAAAGATCGACTGCTCTCTGGCTGCTCAAATACGACGCAAGAGGGTAAGCTAACCTGGTAGCTAACGTTAGCATATATGTCCCATGTCGCGCAATGATGACGATTCTCTCTGACCAATCAGTAGTCTGCAGTGTTTTCACGTCACCTTTTGGTTTCGCCTCAGCTCGCTTGGAACCTCGACGGAGGTGCTACCAAAAAAAGTACCAGATACCAGGTAATATGGTACCTGGTACCTGGTACTTGCCCAATGGAAAACCAAAAAAGGCGAGTAGAGTCGAGTGCGGTGGAAAAGCGGCTATTGTTATTTGTTTTCCCTTTAGCAGCAAACCAAGCCATGCATTGCAGTTTTATCTGGTTCTTAGTGTGTGTGGAGACCAACAGCCACCTAATCTGCACATGAAAAATCACACACTGTCACATGAATTATCCTTTAAGTAAAGAGCAGCATGGAAAGCATGAACAAATATGTGTTTGTATATTGCTGTTTGCTGGGTGAAAAGCAGCTTTGTTTTCAGCTTGACCATATGTATTTTTTTGAGTTTATCTATTATAGATTATCTTGGTTTTGAAAAGCCTTCATAAACCTAAAGGTGGTAGAATTTTCTCAACTGATAGAGGAGCATGAAATCCTTCAACGGAAATCATCAAAATTGTAAAGTAGGAAAAATTGGAAAATCGTTTTCACCTGAACAGCGATGATATAATAACATTTTGTGGAGCAGTAATGCTGTGTGCAGGACTGCTAGAATGTAATAATATCTAACTCTTACGCCATAGTAACTCGTCGCTTTGGAGTCTTTGGAGTGCTTATTCCCTTGCAACATTATAAACATTAAACATTCTCTGGCAGCCATCTTAAATGTAACAGCCAAATGAACAAATGTTGATCTGAATGGAAACACTCATTGTATCCACTTAAGTTCTGGCTTCTTCCCCTTTCTCTTTCTCTCTGCTCCCCAGACTTTGGAGGAAGCGTTCGTGTCTGACAGCTTCCCTGATTGGACAAGAAGGTCCAGAGGGAGTGGAGCTCCAAGGCATGAATAATCAACAGCAGATAAAAGGGAATCGCGCTCAGATCAGTGTGGTCATCCTCCATTTGTCACTGTCACAACAGACAGAGTCGACACAATGCAAATGCACTGCTGAGAGTTTTCTACTGGAAGGTCGTAGCGGTGTAATCTCATGCTACAAATTAAGGGCAAATTGATTTAAATGTGTAAAATGTTCCAGTTGATACAATTCAAATATATGCTTGAAGATTTTTTTTATTGGTTGAGGTGATATCATGCCTTTCTTTCATATCGTTTCATTTTTGTTAGTGCAAATAAAAAAAAGTAGCAAAAAAGTGAAAATCTCATGCAGACAACATGCTGCTAATTGAAATAATGTCATCTAAGGCTGCTTGATATTGAGATTGTCTTACTTTTTTAAAAACAGAGCAATAGTCATTGCATTTTTAAACAATGACTGACAACACACTTAGCAGCACAAACCACATTGCTGCAGCAAGTGAGAAACACAAAAGTACTCTTGGTACTTTTAATAAAGAGTAAATTTGTATTGTAACTAGTTACTTTTTAAGGGAAATAATGAACTAAAGTAACTAATTGCTTTTAAAAGCAACTGTCAACCAGCACTGCACACAAATGATGCAGTCCCCCTCACAGCCAGTCACTAGCATAACATCACCTTGTTTTGACTTTATACTGTAATTTTGATGCCAATTTACAATGGTGAGATGCATCATTTCCCCGAGTTTCATCAAAATCCGATCAGCAGTGTTTGAGAGATGATGTGTGACACACGGACAAACAAATGAAGGCTGTAGCGCCTCTCTTCGGCCAATCATTGTAATAGAATGTGAGGTGCCACCACATAGTGGTGAGATGCATAATTTCCCCAAATTTTGTCAAAATCCAATCAGTGTTGTTTTACAGATATATTAATAAATAAACAAACAGAAGGAGTCTGATCCCCCAAGTATAAATTTCTTTTAACATGTAAAATATTGCACAAAATCCACTGTTGAGTGTTTTCTCTTCACTGTTGAGCTGTGTCTGCATCTGCATCACCTGATCTCAGTACATTAGAGATGATTAGCCCTCCTCAGCACTTTGATAATGCGAGATGCATTATACATGTAATTCACCTTATAAATGCAAATGTATTACAAGCCAAATTACCCAGCAGGGATAATTCACTGTGATGTTCACTTGTAGAGACTTGCATCATGCGAAATGATTGACAGTACAGCTGTGTTTGTTGTGCACACAAGTGGGCGAGCTCATAGACATGCAGGAACACGCACACACGCACACACACGCACACACACACACACACACACACACACACACACACACATACAGCAACAACAACAACAACAAAGGGAGCTCATAGCTATTCAAATATGGCTTTTGATTTCAAGCGTTTCTATGGGATAGTATATAAATATTGTAACTTTAAAGCTACTAATTAGCAGCTTTTCAATAGTATAATAGTATATAATAATATAATATAGAATATAATATATAATAGTATAATACCCTTTACACTTTCAGTAAATTCTATTTGATCAGGGAGAGCAGGCAGCGGCTTTTGATAACTGCTGCTTTTTAATGTATTATAACTTACAAGGAAAGCCTCAGAAAACAGTAGAAACACTGCCTGAAAGACAAAATCCTATTTTACTCAGTAGTTTCAGCCAAACAATCTGACTGACTAATCAAAGATGCTTTCCAGCTGTAGAAACTGTGTAATAACTCCCATAAAGTGCTTTTATTGGTTGCTATGCCAACTCCTGTATTAACCAGGGAGCTAGTTAACCAGAGATCTTTCTTTCTTCTTTTCTCCTGGATTTTCATTCTTACAGAGGAGAAGGCTTTTCATACAGATCACAGGCCTTGTAAGAAAGACTGTTGTAAAAAAATAACACCCTTGAGGGCATTATTCTGTCTTTTCTGTGGCACAATGGTGATGTGACTAGGTGCAACCGAGTAATACCTTCTCTGCAACAATACTAAAAACACTCTCTTGCTGCTATATTAATAGACAGAGGTGGAAAGTAACTAAGTGCATCTAATCAAGTACTGTATTTACAGTAAGTACAGTTTTGAGGTGACACTTTACTTGAGTATTTCCATCTTGTGAGACTTTATACTTTTCCTCCACTACATTTCAGAGGGAAATATTGTACTTTTTACTCCACTACATTTATCTTTATTTGCGGCTGGAGTTACTAGTTACTTTGCAGAATAAGGTTTTACATGCAAAACCTACGATAAACTCATAAAATATGATGCATTGTTAGAGTTTAAACTCCCCAACAGTATATGGAGCTGTTAGACCTACAACATTAAAATACTTCTTACAAGTTAATGCTTGTACAATAATTTAAAACTCTGAAAGAATGAGTACTTTTACTGTTGATACATAAGTACATTTTAGTGCTAATACTTCTATACTTTTGCTTAAGTAAACTTTTGAATGGAGGACTTTTACTTTTACTGGAGTATTTTTCCATTATGGTATTGTTACTTTTACTTAAGCAAAGGATTTGAGTACTTTTTCCACCACTGTTAATATAACATTCACTTTTTAGCATGCATAGCCCCATACGAGCCCTGTGAGTTCATGAATACTTATTAATGAGTCCTGCAACCAGCGACCAAAGTGAAAATATTTTACCATTGTGATGTGATTTTACTCAATTTCAAATATTTAATTTAGCTGATGTTTTCTGGTCAGCCAGTGAGAGACCTGGCCAGGAGAGAGAGAGGACGGAAATGGAAAAATCTTTCACCCTGCTGTCTTATCTGTCTGTCTGCTGATTAAAAAAAAAAATATGGGAAAGAGCGTATTTGTCATGGATACTTCAGCGTCAGTCTCTCACCTTTCCTGACCTGACATTTCAGATTGAATGAGGCTGACCCACCGGTACATTTGCTTCAGACAGTGTGTGTGCGTGTGTGTGTGAATGTCGACCCTTATATGTGTCTGTGTGTGTCACTGTGTGTGTGTGTGTGTGTGTGATTTGCCCAACCTATTCTCCCCCCCTGTCAGTGGCAGGAAGAGTGGTAAGTGAAATATCAATTTCATCCCGACTCCAACCATGCATTTGCATATTCATGACCATGGCGTCTTGTATTAAAACTGCCTTGCGGGCTTCCATGTATCCCATGTCTCTCACACCGAGAGCATGATTAAATGTCTGGGCGAAGGAGAAACTAACTTGTTCTTTACATTAGAGAGAGAGGTATGGCTTAATTCTTTTACAGTTTAATAATTCTCTGGTGATAAATCCTACAGATGGACTGAGTGTAGAACTCCCACTTTGCACTTGTGCTGCAATATTGCTCTAACCGACTGAAAAACTGTTGGAAAAAAATCAAGTTTAGATCTCTTTGCTGTTATCAGAAGGCACAAAACATGATCTGGCCACCGGTTGTTTGAGAGGCATGAGTTTCATATTATTTCTATTTCCATTTTTATTTTTTATATATCTTGTTGTTGCGCGTCTGAAGCTTCAAAACATTGTTGACATTGCACATGTAAGATGCTTCCAATCCTATTTTCTATTATTTACATTACGTCATTTACATCATTTTATTTATTTTTGTACATTATTTCTATTTAGTACCTACTATTGAGCAACATTCGAGATTAAAGAGACTGTCCTCCCCCAAAAAAGACCCCATACGTCGTTTGTACAAGCAGCTTATTACGACCTATAGTTATGTTTTAAAGTTAAGCGACCTCTAGCGGTCGTGTAAATAACGACAATGTGTGACGTTGGTCTGCGTCCACGTCATGTGACTGTCAAGTTTCTCTGTCAACATTGAAATAGCACAGGGGAAAGTAAGGATGTTGTGGTTGGGGATGGTGGATGGGCGTATACGTTTGCCTTTGATGTCGGTGACCGGGGTTCAATTCCCAGTGTTTCCAAAGGACATACAACCATGAGTCACATTTAAAAAAAAATTTATTTAACCATGACCAAACCATTTTCCTAACCTTAACCAAATCGTTTTAGTTGCCTAACCATAACCATAACCCAAGTTGTTTTATTTGCCTAAACTTTACCATAACCTTAACCCTAACCTTAACCAAAATTGTTTTACTTGCCTAAATTAACCAAACTGGTTTTAATTGCCTAAATTTAACCATTAACCAACCTTTGGGACGTAATTCAATTTGTGGCGGAGGAACGTTTTCAAATTCGTTGGGTTGGAGGACTTGTTCCCATCTCCTGCTGCCGGTAGGGGCACTAATTTAGGAAACGCTCCTGTGGGTCATATTAGAGAGGGTAGGAACAAACGACCTATGTGGTCGTATGGGTTGGAGGACTTGTTAGGAGAAAACAGGCTGCAGCGGTTGCTATGGTCCCAGTGGAGGAAAGATACAGGACAGATGCATGATGGGGGAGTTCGAAGATGATTATCGCTTAAAGTCACTTAAATTCTGATGATTTGAATAGTCATCATTTGCTAGACAGAGTGGAGAAACTATACTGTAAGGACCATACTTTCTTAAAGTCACAATGAAACTGCATTTTGAGAGCATCTCACTTCCTTGTTGTGATGTATTTCGCGGGGAGTGATCATTCAAAAGTTAAACCAATTGAATATCAGTTAGGGAGAGAGTACATGTATTTGTTCACCTGGTTAATTTTGATTCTTACCATCATTTGATCAGGTACAGTAACATGTCATGGTAACTGCTGCTGAAGTATCTGTTCATCTAGTTCCTCCTGCTCAGTTTTGATGCTTACCATGAGGTGATCAGGTACTGAGCCAGGTTGATGGCTATGGGTGTGCCAGTGATGGTGACGTGACGGTCACTGGTGCTGTCTATCTGACTGCCGATCTTGATCTGGGCCCCCGATACCTGCCGGATCTCATTTATCTTGGTGCCCTGGCGACCGATGATTGAGCCAATCAGCTGCGAGGAGAACAAGAGAGAGAGAGAGAGAGAGGATTAGGAATAGAGAGACATTTTAAAGCTGCCATGTGGAGCATCTTGTTGTTCTCAAAATCAAGACTGCATTTCCCATGAGCCTTGTTGCTTGTCCCCGCTGCCCCTCGCTCCATGTGCCTTTGTTTTAAAGACCAAGAAGAAGGATAAGAGCCGATAACAGCCAACAACCAATAAGCATTCTGATGAGGTAAGCTAACGTGAAGTAGAAGTGATTTTTTTTCCATCCATCTGCCGTTGTGAGAAACAGAGTTTTAGCTCCATTTGCTCTGGAAGAACAGCGTCTCTCTTCCTGTTTTGTGCCATAAAGCAATCCAGCAGATTTCTTGCATAATCTGACGCGTTGTGTCTCACAATGTAAAATGCAGAGTAGAGGCCGGTAGAGGCTGCCAGTCTTCTCGGTGATGGTCTTGTTTGTTATCAGTAATTATACTGATTTCTCAAGTGGTAATGATTTATTGATGTTAAACTCTAAACATCGCACCCTTTAAAATACCTTAGAGTAAAAAAAACCAAAACTTTACTCGTAGGACTAAAGATGTCTCCAAACAGATGCACAGAAGCTAAATTGGCTTGGTTTGGTGAGGAGAGAAGAGGTGCGTCTCCATCTGTCCGCCTGTTTAAGATGTTTGTTTATCTCTTGTGTTGGTCCCATCTAGGCATCAGTCCATCTCTCTCTGTCTGCACTAACATTTTATCTATCTATCTATCTATCTATCTATCTATTTATCTATCTGTGCATGTCTGTCTCAGTATATGGAATAGCAACAGGTGGTGAACTCTGACTCATCTTCCTGCCCTGTGCTTAGAGAGTGAGTGTGTGTGTGTGTGTGTGTGTGTGTGTGTTATTCTAGTCCCGGCGCGGGGCCTGTCACAGAGTAGGTGTCACAGTAACAATAGATGCATAGTCGGTGTCAGGTCAGACCAGGAATATCTCTCGTTACCTCTCTCTCTCTCTCTCTCTCTCTCTGGCAGGCTGGCATGAGGCTGCAGGGCTTCAACATGGAGAGTGTTTGGAGCTAAATCGCATACAAAAAACCTCTGGGTGGTAATGCGATTGCGACTCCAATCCGTGTACAACTCAGACAGAAACTTGATAGTAAGTAGGGAGGTAGTGTTGAAAATAATAACTTATCAAAATGGCTGGTGAGGAAACAAGCGCGGGTTTGCGTTATCTGCTGTCATTTTGCCCTGAAGACACTATTAATAGTAATGGCACTGCTGCATAAAGCTGCCTCTCCTACAGTAAACCTGTTGTAGACTACTTCTCTCTCTGTTTTGAAAAGTAAGAAAAATATATGTAACAACAATTTCCTGAGCACTTCCCGTCTATTTAAAGGCGTTAAATATTATGAGAGGAAGTGACAAGCGAGGGAAGGAGCAATCCGACCTCAACGCGAACGCCAGAGAAAGTGTAAATGTAATCCAGTTAAATAACAACAACAATAATGTGATTCTTTATTGATCCCCGTAGGGAAAAGTCTCTGTAATGAATCAATGTAAAGGAAACTAATTCAGCGTCGTTGCGGCTCATTAGCCTGAAATGTATCACTAAACTCACATTAAGGGACACGGTAACGGGCAATAAATAAAGCTAAGGGAACAAGAGATGAGTAAATACTGATGGTGATTGTTTACTAGTAATTACTGATTTGTTTACTTGTAAAGAAATGTAATGAGACAATAATGAGTGGATACTTTGCGGCAGAAGGCAGTGATCAGTTTCAGGTTAATGAGCTGTCATGACAGTAAAATAATTCTCTTTTTGTTTAGTCAGTGTTTGTTTGGGAGGTCAGAGGTCAGAGGTCAGAGGTCAGGTACAGAACAGTGATCTTGGAGCTGGTAGGGATTCAGCATTTTGAAAACCATGATGAAGCCACTGAGCGCTACTGCCATTTAAATTCATATCACAATGAAACTCTTCAGTGAAGCAGAGGTGGGAAAAAACAAAGTACAAATACTTTGTTACTGTACTTAAGTAAGATTTTCAGGTATCTGTACTTTACTGAAGTTTTTCTTTCACTTAAGACTTTTTACTTTTGCTCACTGCATCTCAAAAGCAAAATCTGTACTTTCTACTCACTACCAGACTCGTTACTCTCGGGAAATCATGATATATTTTATTTTTTTTATTTTTTTTTTATTTACAATTTTCCGCATCAGACAGCGTTCATCCCGGAAGCAGCTGATCAAGCGGCAAATGTGATTGGCTGCTTGTTCAGCAAAGTGAAACCAAAAAGGAGGAAAAGGGACAGAGAGAGAAGAAACACGAAGAAGAGAGAAGCAACAAGAGAGCAGAGAATTAACGTTAGAGATTTGAGGTGCAGACTCTTTCTCATCTGGGATTCAGAGGAACAGAAAACCCCCGATTAGTACTTTAAAAATGCCTTTTTTTAGACGACTACTTTTACTTTTATACTTAAAGTAAATTTAAGACCATGTATACTTTGACTTGAGTAAAGGATTTGAGGATTTCAACTTTTACCAGAGTATATTTTCAGATTTGCACTTTCACTTGGTTAAGGAGTTTGTGTTCTTCTACCGCCTCTGCAGTGAAGACGTAACGTGGTACAGAGAGGCAGATCGCTCCATCCATCCTCTCCACTCTGTTCGCTCACTTTTTATTTCTCTCCCTCTCTTCCTCTATCCACTTCCTGTGTTCTTTTTTATCCGTTTATGACCCAGATCTTTCCTTTATTCTTCATTTTCTGCCTCCTCTTCTGCTCTCTTTCTTCCCTCATTTTCTTCTGTATCTTTTCTTCTGTAGTTTGCATGCCATCTTTTCTCGTTTCCTTCTCTGTGTCTCTTATCCCTCCTTATTCTGCTCTCCACTTCTCTCTCTCTCTCTTTCTCTCTCTCTCTCTCTCTCTCTCTCTCTCTCTCTCTCTCTCTCTCTCCCTCTCTCTCTCTCTCTCTCTGCACCACAAACATTCCTTTCCCTACAAGTCATTTGGCCAACAAGCTCCGATGTAGATCTAGTCTGTGTGCTGCAGTGGGCTATTCATGGAAAGGGCCCTGATAATTTAAGTGTGGTGTGTGTGTGTGTGTGTATGTGTGTGTGTGTGCACATGCGCGCCAGGGTAGCTATAATGGCACTGGGGGAGACAGAAGACAAAGTGCCATCTGACAACAATCAGGTCAGGACCATTTGTGTGAAATCCACCTTTAGCCGCTGTTCGACCTCGCAAACGGCCTCATTGAATCATAAACTGCCTCTTGTGTGCCATAACCAGCAAAAAGCACAGTCAATCTGAGTTTCTCATATTGTCGGGCGACCGGCGAAATCCTCGTATCTCCGTTCTTTTCTTTTTTTGTATTGTAATCAGACATGTAGAGGAGTTTACTCGCCTTTTTAAACTGATATGAATACTATAAAAATCATAGTATATAAAAAAACAGTGAACATAAAAATAATATAAAATACTGTATAATATCATATAAAACTCATAGTGCACATTATAGCGCATGTACCAAATGATCTAAATGACAGGAAAATAGGTTATTTTCAAGACAGTAAAACATTAATTATAGATTTATAGATATATAGATTTTCCGAAAATATAATTTTTTTGCTTATATTGGTAGTTGTTGGCCTTATGATGATCACCGACTGGAGATTATAGTTTACCCACCTTTTGATTTACAATACATTACTGACTATAAAACTATATACAAGTATATAAAATGTATATAAAATTTAGTTATGTATTCAAAACTATACTACATAATTCACCTGTAGTGTGTAATGGCATTAGAACCTAAGCTAACCATGGAGAACGAATGGTGAAATCGTCTAAAAAGCACGGGCGTCACTGGGGAAACCAACCTGGTTTCACACTTTCTGTAAAGTTGACTGCTTTGGAGATGTGAGGTTTTCGCGGGACGGCCAGCGACACGCTGTCCCCCTCTGAGCGGCTTTGTGTAAGTGCTGTTGGGTAAAATCAGCTTGAAGCTGAAGTGGAGAGGAGGAGGAGGAGGAGGAGGAGGAGGAGGAGGAGGACGGACCGAGGGCTATTTTTGGGCGATTCCCTGCTGCCCTTGTAATTTGGAAAGGGTTATTGAAGGAGAGAAAGAGAGAGAGAGAGAGGGGAAGAGGGACAGAGGGGGCGTGGAGGTGAGAGAAGACAGAGAAAGAGAGAGAGAGAGAGAGAGAGAGAGAGAGAAGAAGAGAGAGAGAGAGAAAACGAGAGAAAGAGCAAGAGAGAGAGAGAGAGAAAGCTTGATGTTAAGGCTCTAACTGTGAGCTATAGGATGTCATTAAGCTGCTCTGCTTGGCCCTGCTCTAACACACACACACACACACACACACACACACACACACACACAGACATACACACGCACACACACACACACACACACGCATACACTTGCCTTAAGCCCCTCTCTGCTCCTGTGTCTCCTCTCCTCTTAGGCTCGCCATATGTGCACGTGTGTGTGTGCAGGAGCGTTTGCTGTTTGATTGTGTGTGTGTGTGTGTGTGTGTGTGTGTGTGCGTGTGTGTGTTCCCCTGCATTCTGAAACTTCGCAAAAACATGAGTGGGGGCTCTAGGGTCATGAAACTGATTCTTAATTCATACTTGAACAGCAAAGGTCTCAGAGAGGCCGCAGACTGGGAGAAGGAGAAAAATGTAAGTTCACGCCAGGAGCCGCAGACGCTGCAGAGACGCTGATTAGCTTGTCAGGTCGTTAGGCGGGATTTACGAGGAAAACGCTCCCTCACGTCCTCTCCGACACTATATACAGCTCACCCAAGATGGACCGCTTTGAAGAGAGGTTAGATGAGCAAGTTCTGTGGTACGCACGGAGTCTCAATGACCCGTCTTATAGCTACTACAAAACATGTAACCGTGAATTCCGGAGGAGAAAATGCCAAAGTTCAGAAAGTAGCAACCCCTTAGCGACAGATTTGTTAAAAAAAAAAGGAAGAAGTGAGCTCAAGCATAAGTAGTATACCTAAACATAGGCAGGGCGCAATACTGTAAATCGTAAATGGTTCTCAACCCTCCCAGGGGGTCGCAAGATGATTTTGGGAGTTTGCAAGATGATTTATGGGATAGGAAAAAAACATATTTCTACTATAAAAAATAGTTTTCATGTGTATTTTTCAGATTTTGCTGTAATTTTTGCTTTTCTTTCTTGTGAGATACTGAATAGTGTTCAACCTCTAGGCCTCCTCTGATAATGAATCAAATGAAACAACCTGAAAAGGGAAAATCATTCTGTGGTTGGACTCTGCACGCTTGTGATAAGGGTCACGAGAAAATATCGCTTCGTTTTAACGAGCCAAAAAGTTTGAGAATCACTGCTGTAAACTGGTGTACAGATGATTCTGTAAATCAATCTGCTTATAAAGCATCATGTGAACTGTCAATTATAAAATATACAACACAGCAAGAAACAAATCAATTATGAATATGAACAACACCAACACTGCAGCGGTGAGGCTTTCATTTGGTATCAGTGTTATATATAATTTACTGCATTCGGTTGTGTTTTGTGTCCTGTGTCCTGCTTTATGTTGTTATGTTTATGTATTATGTAAAAATAGAGAGAAGAACAATGGGCAAGTTGGCCGTGCTCTGAACCATCGCTCTTCCATTGGTGTTACTGACACAAATGACATTGGAGCACAGCCCCGGTCTACAGTGTGTGTGTGTGTGTGTGTGTGTGTGAGAGAGAGAGACAGCGAGAGAGAGTACATGTGTGCATGTGGGTGTATGTGGAGAGTACAGACATTACTGCAAGAGAGAAAGAACAGTATGTGTTTGCTGTCTGGGCATTCTCTTCACATGCCTGGATGTGTGTGTGTGTGTGTGTGTGTGTGTGTGCTCTTTTACTTCTATCCTATTAGAACCAGCTTCAGTTTTAGACCTTCGAAGTGATGTCATTCGGGCAGGAGTTTATGATTTAGATTAGATTTTGGTTTAGGGTTAAAATTAGAATCAGGATTAGGTTTAGGTTGGGGTTGGGTTAAGGTTAGGCATGTAGCGGTGAGAGCTGATGTTAGTTATGGGTTAGGGAATGGACGCAGTCAATGGAAGGTCCTCACAAGTGTAGGAAGTCAAACGCGCGTGTGTGTGTCTTTGTCCTCCCACAGACAGTGCTGATGACAGACTGGGAGCCGGTTGCTGTATTTATCCCACAGTGTTTTGACTGTAGGAAAGCAGCACTAAGCAACCACACATTGACAGACTGAATGACTGACTAACACCCACTGATGGATGGACAGAGAGAGAGAGAGAGAGAGAGAGAGAAGAGGAAGGAGAGAGCAGAGGGAGGTAGAGAGGGGAATATATAGCCTCGCCTCCTCGCCGTGTGTTAACGGGGAAAAAAACACTCGCTGGGTTCCCATCCAGCGCTGCATATTTGTGGATCGTCAGTGAACCAAATCTAAACCTCTATTTTGTATTTTTCATTAAACTGTCACGATGTTAGCCATGCCGACTCACATATTTGGGCTGTCGCTGCTGTCAGCAGCCTGGAAAACGCTAAGAAGTAGTAACTTTGTAAAGTGAACAGGAATAAAGGGTGAGAGGTAGCAAAGTGAGCCGGTTTGCTGTTCACTGCGTGTCTGTGGATGGCCTGTGTATATCAATGACAATGTTTATATGTACATAAAAAATAAATGTGTTTATAATGTGATTAAAAGAATAATGTGAG
>NW_027281507.1:0-76367 GCF_046629955.1 Centroberyx affinis | reverse complement strand
TGTACTTCTTTAATCTCATTGGTAAATCCTACGAGGAGCACCTGAAGGCAGCGTTCGTAGGTCGCTGACGTCACGTCAAGGGGCGGGATGGAAAAAGTCGTAAACGTGCGCGCTGCTGTCTGGGCGCACAGGTGATAACTCTGGGCCGACCGCGGTGGCCTGCTTGAAGATGGGGAAGCTCCAGGAGTTCGAGCTGACTTTTGACAACAATAAAGTCGTGTACAGTCCGGGCGACTCCATCTCTGGCACCCTGAAAATCAAAGTGGCGCAGTCGTTCCAGTGTAAAGGTAAGGGCACCGAAAATAGCGCGTTTATTTGGCCGGTTTTTTTTGCGCACCTGTGCGGAGGACGTCGCCAAACAAGGAAGTGGAGGGTTTAGCTATTAGACTACATGGACTGTAGTGTTGGCACTTGACGCTATGATGTTAACTCTGGAAATATGCCTGTGTGCAAATCACTGTAATGTTGCTATAATATTCCAATAGCGACATAATGTATTATTTAAACTGACCATATGGTACTTTATGGCATTTTTCTTTATCTCCTGCAGTGTCACTGTCATATTCCTATAGGGACTTACAGCATGTCTGGTTCACAATAATGAGTTTAAAGTGACCTAATTGTCATTTATAGTATTTTTCTTTATCTCTTATGGTATCCCTATAATATTCCTAGGGACTTATTGTGTGTCTGTGGTACTCAAAAGTGAATTTATAGACATTTTTGTACTTAATGATAATTTTATCTTCTATTGTATCTCTATAATATTCCTACAAGGAGTTCTGCTGTGATATTTGTATAGTTTTCATAGTGTTTAAACATTTACTACAGGATCTTTTTTTTTTTTTTAAAGGTGGTTGGATTTTCCCATGATCTGCTTTAGTCTTCTGTTAGTTTGTGAAAGCCTTCCAGCTGTCTCATGTGTCCCATGCTCTATGGAGTGTGACTAAGAGGACAAATGTCGTTGGAGACGGTTGTTGTAGTTGTTGTTGTTGTTGTTGATGTGTTTTGAGATCCATTCTGAGTCCTGGATCAGATATCTGACAGGTGTTCACCCTCACCTCCAGCACCAGGACAAAGGGACTTCAGTTCCTAAAACCTCATCGATCCACAGAAACACACAACGTTGAGATGAAACTTTAATGAGTCCCATGGGGGAATAGGGACTACTTTACGTCAAAACTAACCTATATCCTGATATCAAAACAGTTGGAAAAGGAGGAGGGAAAAAGAAAGAGAGCCATCCTTCCATTTCAGAATAATCCTATCTCATCATCCTGTTCCTATTGTGAAATACAGATGCATCGCTTTCCTCTCATGAAGCGGTAAAGGAAACAGGTGTCAGGAAAAAGGAAAGTGTGACTGGTTTAGAGAGTCACACCTTTCCTAACCCGACGTTCCTTCACTCAGGGGAACATTCCAAAATAAAACCATATAACCAGACAAACCCTTGGCATTGTTCTTGACAAGTCCTACAATAAAGTATGGGATGCTTTTTGTCCTTTCCATGGGGGAGTAATAGACATAGACCGTTCCCCCCCCCCCCCTGACATTCTTCCTCCACAAGATCATTCCCAAGTGGAAAGGGTAGCTCTCCCTCCTGACTTTGCCAAAAGCAGCTTTTGTGTGGGTTTGTGAGTTTCTGTTGAGGAGCCTGTCGGGCCCTCCGGTCTGTTTACATTCCTCTTCAGGTAAAGCTGGTCGGACTGTCAGGCTTCACAATGTCAGTGAACACACTCTCACCGGCAACAGTTTTAATCTCTGATGGATTATGAAGAGGGTTGGGCCTCTGACTAGGCTCCTGAGATATGTGAAGGAGGGTCAGACCAATATATGGGGACGATATTGTTAAAAAAATCAGATGTGGTCCAGTCAGTCGTTCACCTCTGATATGATGGATATGATGCAGTTTGATTGATTACATATTTATTGTAGAGTTGATTAATACTACACTGGTTGTCTATGGGAAGACCTTAACCTGAACTGATTCTAATGAGATATTTTGATCAGATTCCACACAAGTATGCATGAATATGTTTATTGTTATTAGCAGGAGTAGTAGTATTATTATCCTTGGTTTCAGTGGAGAGTTTCAGTGTCCCATGAAGGTCTAATTGCTGCTTCAGAGGCTTTTCCACCCTGACAAGAAAATAATCAATCTTTGTAATTTTTTGTATTTTTGGCATGAAAATGGTCATGGTCAATTTAACTTGAATATCAACCCAAAAATATCAGTATCGGCCTTCAAAAATCCTTATCAGTCGAACCCTGAAATTTTGCACTTTATTCATTTTTTAACACTGAAAACAGTTACTGGCATACTGAGTTTTTTTTTTTTTTTTCCAAAAGAGCAATACAATATAGTAGGGCTGGGCGATATGGTTGAAATCAATATCATGATAATCATAAGGATTTTTCTCGGTATCAATATATATCACGATATGGTTCATGTATGCAAAATCACGTTAAATAATCAAATTAATGTTCATCTCATTGAACCGAATGGTAATGTTAGGTGTGATGTCAAACAAAACAGAAATATTCAAATAATATTCCTACCATACCTCATTTTATGAGAGTTTTTTAAGTAAAATTTGCTCGTCATCATCAATTCAGACAGCAGAAATGTGTGTCACAATATCAAAATATCTTCATATCATCACGATATGATTCCACTGAAAGACGATGAACGATATTACTGAATTATCACCCAGCCCTAGTATCTACCCCCCTGTCAGATTTATGGTCCTGTTTTTAAACTCATACTGACCCAGGCAGGTTCACTAAGAACACACTGTTATTGACAGCAGTAAACAGCCTGAAGGAGGAATTCCAAGAGGAGGAAGATACACTGAACACACATTCACTCTCTGTTGCACTTTATGGCAAACCTGCTTGGTTCAAAGCGCTTGATAATTCAACCACTCAAGCCCCTCATTATATCATGTATATCCGTTTCTTTCTCTCACACGCACACTTCTTTGTCTCAGTATGTTCCATTGCTATTATTGTGCACACCCAGGTTGCACGCTGTAATTATTTGAATCCTTTCCATTCATATATTTCTACTTAATAGGTTCTAATGAGTCAGTTATGTTTAGCACTCTCCACTTGTTCTATTGTGTTGTGTTTGTATCTTATTTTTTCTTTGCTGTATTCTATTATTATTTGCTGCTGCAGCGACCCGGTTTCTCTCTGGGGGATCAGTAAATTTTCATCTTAACTCTCACATTTAATTGAGTTGAACCTTGATGGGTGGAGCTAAAGAACCACAGTTTTTCAGAGCGCAAGTTAGCTAACTGGCAAACTTGAATGACGAAGGCACTCTGGTCAAAATATAAATATAAATATAAATGGCAGTGCTAACTAGCTTACTAGATAGCTAGGCTTGTATGGCTAGTTTGAACTTGGAAGGTCAGCTAACATCAGGGTATCCAATTCCGGACAGCATATGACCAAAAAATCACAATCAAATACCAATATATTTCATCCTGTACTGTTTAACAATCCTCCATCTGTCTTTTTTTAAAGTTTAATATCGCTTTTACCTTAACTTGTAATTGATTTTCTTCCAGTCCCTGCAAATGGATGATAGCGCACCTATTTTTGAGATTCAAAATTCGTATCCAATTCCGGACACTTACTTTTGTCCGTGTCGGTGTATTCATATACTCGATATTAACCCTTTATTAACCCTTCCTGTACCTTCACAATGTTACAGATACTTGTAAGAAGTGCAGGCTATGTACTCAAAGCTCTTATTTTTCCATTTATCAGCCAATACCGATTCTCTACATGAAGTAACTGTCGCCCAAAGTGGGATTTAAGGCTTCCCGCTAATTGTTCGTGACTAAGTTCGTAACTTAGTGTTTTATATGCTTAAATGTGTATAGATATTTATGAAATTTGATACCTAGCTTCTGAAATGTGTATGAATTTAGCTTTCGGTTGGGAACTCCATATAAAAATGACGGTGAACACCGGAAATTACGCAAGTGACCGAGTGGCTGGAATTGGATACAGTGTCCGTTAGCTAACTAGCTAACCTTAGTATGGTTAAGTTGCATTTTTTCAGTTAGCAGCAGAGCGCTAGGCTTCACAACATTAGCTTCCTCCTCTCTTCTTGTCTTTTTCACTGTCGCTTCAGTCTAACGTTACTTAGCTAGAAAAACTGAGGTTCTTCAGCTCTGCCCACTTAGGTTTAACTCAACCAATGGTGTTATTCCCGTGTCCGAGAAATGTCACTATAACTAAAAGTCCAATATACTGTCTATGCATTCTCTGCTGCAGCGATCAAGGTGAACTGCAACGGTTTCTGTGGCGTCACCAACAAAGTGAACGACGCGGCGTGGACGGTGGAGGAGCAGTACTTCAACAGCACCGTGTCTGTAGCGGACAAAGGTACCGGACAAGCCCCAGGTCACACTCACCACAGTGTTAAACTATCTGGACATAGTCTTTGAGCCAGGTGTGGAGTTTGATAGATCTATCCTGCTTGATAGTGTCACACAGCCTGTAACAGAATAGAGGGCCCATTGACTTCCAGATACTTCCTTGTGATTGCGTTAGCTTTATGGGAGGGATGTTTTATTGTGCCATGTGGTGTCAGGCGCTCAAAATAGGCTAAAAATAACCACATTAGGCCCACAAACTCCCCTTTTAATAAGATTTAGTCCCAGCAATTCATATGGAAAGTTTTTGGTTTTAATTTGTTATTCGATTGGAGAATCATCTATATCAGTGGTTCTCAACGTGGGGTCCGGGGACCACCAGCGGTCCTTGAGGGGGGTTCCAGGGGGTCCCCAGCAAATTGATGAATTGTTAAACTTCACCATCATTTAATTTACAAGAAGTTAACACAACTAGAGAATGTAGAAGAATGACTGTTTTGATCATAGTTTCTCTGTTATCTCTTTACCTACAATACAGATAGTCATGGAATTCTGTACAAAATCATATCTGACAATAAAAGTATTCTCAGATTTGGGTCCGAGAGATAAAATCTCAACAAATGGGGGTCCGTGGCCTTAATTTGTACTAAATTAGGGGTCCTTGATATGAAAAAGGTTGAGAATCACTGGTCTATATTGTACATGGGAAGATAAGGGTGGTGAGAGTAAAACCTTTGATTAGAACAGTCATTCTTGTTTATTACTTTCTCTAATTGGGACTATTTCTACTGACATGAAATGATAATTAAATTCAACTATTCCTCATTTTTCTGGGCGATCCTCTCAAGAACCTGTAGATTGTAATAGAAGTGACCGTGTAATAGAAATAGAATAAACACACAGCATTTGATGAAGTCCTTTTAACTTTACACTTTCTAATATACTGTTTTATACTTACACTTTTTAGCTGTTCTTATGTCTCTTTAATGTTGTTGGAATGTCTGGAAATGAAATGCGCTCTCTATACATTTGACTTGGGACGAGCCTTTTCCCCATATTCCTCAATGTGGCCCCCATGCAGTGGCTGTGTACACTGTAATCAGCATACGGCCCCGGGGGCAGGTCTGGCTCTCGGGAAAACAACGGAGCCACTGTTACTGTTTCCCCACTGACGGCTGCTTATCTGTGCTCTCTGTGTCCCAGGGACCCTGAAACAGGGAGACCACTGCTTCCCCTTCAAGTTCCTCATACCAGGTAGGAGTGCGGAGTGATGGGGGGTGGGGTGGGGGGGGGATTAACACCTGTCGCCGCACATTCTTTCCTATGCGTTTTGCCCTCGCATGTCACCGCTACACAGACATGTCCCGGCATGTTCCTGTTTACCCTCCTTCTGCTGCGGTACCTCTACGAACCAGTAATCCCTTAAAATAACCTTCAAACATAACATTCACCCCATTAATTCATGCAAAATCGCCTTAAAATGAATTAAGGGAGTTATTAATGGAGGAGATCCCATCGATACCACCTTAAACACCAACTTCTTCATCACCAATGAAGATCACCACCGTCTTGACTCCTTGCATTCTAATTTAATGTAAAATTCAGGGAGACAGGAACTTTTCCATTAATTTCCACGTAATAACTTAATTGTAAACCATGCACAAAAGGCATGAAATATCCCTTAATTACTAGTGTCTCTGTGAATCAACCCATGAATAAATCCCTTATAAACCCATGATACTAACCTGTTTTTAGAGCTGTTATTTTTTTTAATGGATAATTAATGTTTATGTAATGGAGAAATTAAGGACATTTCAGGGATAAAATGAAGGGGTTTGATTTCTTGGTGTACAGCAGCATGTAGACATAACATTTTGTTTTTGCATAACTCATCTCATTGTTGCTCATTGGTGTTAAACAAATGTGTTTACCAGTATTTAGGTGTGGCTTCCTAACATAAAAATATTTCCTATATAACACAATGACGTATTATTACAAATTATCAAATTATGCATTTAGGCTCATGCTCTTATCTAGAGCGACCTAAAAGGGATTAAACGCATGAATTTCCAGTTAAGTGTAGCATCAATAAATCATTACTACATTAATTTTGAGACATTAGTGTAATTACAGTCAACACACAAGATCATTGCTGAGAAGATTCTCTAACCAATAGGCAACACTGCCCCGATATTATCAGTGGTTGGATACTTTTGATGCATATACAATCTTTGTGGCAGCTATACAGTATATATCCATGTATCCCACATGTATCTACAACACTGCAAATGCCATAGGAATGTCTTGTGTCTGCATTGCATTCTGGTCTATTGAGGCTACTGTCAGTGGAGAAATTGGTCTCTCTCCTCTTCTACGATGGATTTCTCCCTGTGTGATTGTTGAACGTCTCTCGGTGCAAAATGGCAGCTCTAGAAAGAAGCCCTCGCTCTTTGATTCTGAGGGACACCAAAACCTGACGTTTACCGCTGATGTTCATTTTCTGCTATCAAACTCCATTGTTGCTGCGCTGGAAATACCTTAACATGACATCATATTGTCTATGTTTGGCCAGATAGCTAGGGGAATAAGAAAAATCCACCACCAAACAACAAAAAATCCACCCTAAAACATTTCAACACTGTTAAAAAAACTGCTATTTGGCGATGTACCTCGCATTCCTACATCTATTTTAGGGTGGAATTTTGTGTTCAGTGTTCGTGTTTTAAGGTGGATTTCTCCTTTTGAGCGCTTGATCACTGCACTTAGGAACAAATAGGAACAGAGCCTGGATCTTCAATATTTTATCCACACTGAATGAGAAACTTGGGTAATGACTTTTTCAAAGTGTTTTGGAACAGAGCTCTTAAAGCGAAAGCAGAGAAGAGTGTGTTTCTGCCGGTGAGATCCTCTTCTCCTCAAGATTTCCATCTGCCACCACTACCTGTCACCTGGTGTCCATAGAGTAGTCAGTTTGTTCCACTTACTCACTACAAGGCAAATATGTCGATTTTAACAAGTCATTCAGTCTAGTATTTAGCCTTAGATTTAAATTTTTTGTGAAAAAATCTGATAATTTCACTTGTTTCCAATGCAAATCAACTTGTTTTAAGAGTTTTCTTGAATCAAGTGTCATTTTCATGATACTAGTGCAGTGATTCTGCCTTGTTTCAACATAATGACACTTGTTTCTAGAAGATTCCAGAAGTGAAACAACAACAAAACTAGTGAGACTTGTTTGTATTTGCATTGGAAAGAACTTGTTTTTCAGTTGTTCTATGTAAAATAAGGCTGATTATAAGACTAGAACTGTACACAAAAGTCACCCACTCACTAGTTATGATGAATGGATTTCTCTGTTTATTCATCTTTTAAAAAAAATATTGTGATATTTCCTGCTTATGAATGGAAAAAAAAAAAAAGTCTGGAGTCACCATGCACAAAAAAATGAACAAAAACATTTCAGTCAAATATTGAGTTACCAGACAGTCAGTGTTCACAGGGCGGCTGTGTTTACAAACCGGTAGAACCACTTTGCTTTCCATGATGATTTATCATATCAGCCATATCATATTTATGACGACATTATTAATAAATGTTTGTCACATTTCCAGGCCATTGGCTCGCTCTGGCCTCCTGTTGCATATTGAGTGCGCTGAAACTCTTTCATAGGATTCCCATTTCATAGGACAGTGATTAATGCAATAGACTGTTTTTATTGTTTATTATTTTCTACCATTATTATTGCTTACATTTATATTCTAGTTGTAATGCTTATATATTTCCTTTTCCCTGCTGAATCATTTGACTTTGGCCACTGCAGTGACCTAATTTCCCTAATCGTTTCATCTTAGCTCATCCAAATCGTCTGACGCGGGTCTGTCCATGTTGCATGTGATTTGTTATGTGTTACAAGCCCCGCCCTCTTTCATGCGAGCACGCTCATAGCTGATAGGTAGATCCTGGGCTAGACAGAGCCAGTTGATAACCAGCTTCATGAGTTATCTGGGATCAGTTATACATACTCCTGTAATTACAAAGCCGCCCCAAAGATATTGTATTGTAGTAATTTGCATTTGGATTTCAAATCTTACCCCTCCTATGTGTACTTTCCACTACTGTGGATTCTAACAGCAGAATGACTCGCATGTATGCAAATCCAGGCAAAGGTTAGGCTTGCTGCATGTAAATATTAGAATATCAGCCACCACAGACCTGGCCATGTAAATATGCCTGTACCCCGAGCTGACCCTGACAATAAAATCCAGGAACACAATGTTAGGCGATGTATTGTCAAGACTACAACAAGGGTAGTTTAGTTTATTGAGTTTATTTATATCAGGGACCATGTACAAAATACATTAATCTCAAACAAAGAGAGAAGATGCTTTGTACCAGATTTAGCTGCTAGCTAATTTCCATCTGTAGTCCCTAGGCAGGTGAGCAGAAACAATAAAACACAGAGCAAAACCTATCATCTCCACTACAAATTGACCAACAACCTAATAGCACATTTCATAGGAAAAAATACAAAGCAGAATACAAATATCAAAGTATTACATGCATATATCCAAAGATATAAAAACAGGTCGTCAAAATGTCAAATTAATGCTGACAAGACTGGTTACTTAAAATCCATTTTTTAACTTCATGGGAGAAAATATGGAAATCTGTATAGGTTTTTAGATTGACAGGGAGCTTATTCCATTCTCTAATGGCTTTAAAAGATGGTAGGATGTGTTTCATCATAAAATTGCCCTGAACATCGATTAACAGCTGAGTTTAGGATGTGAACCCCCTAGAGCTGCAACGATTAATCGATTAATCGATTAGTTGTCAACTATTAAATGAATCGCCAACTATTTTGATAATCGATTAATCGGTTTGAGTAATTTTTTAAGAAAAATAAGTCAAAATTCTCTGATTCCAGCTTCTTAAATGTGAATATTTTCTGGTTTCTTTACTCCTCTATGACAGTAAACTGAATATCTTTGGGTTGTGGACAAAACAAGACATTTGAGGACGTCATCTTGGGCTTTGGGAAACACTGATCCACATTTTCCGCCATTTTCAGACATTTTATAGACCAAACAACTAATCGATTAATCGAGAAAATAACTGACAGATTAATTGACAATGAAAATAATCATTAGTTGCAGCCCTAGAACCCCCTTTAAATTTTGTTAAGACCAATGGGATGTTGTTTTCTAGAGCTAAGAGTAGATTCCATATTTACTCTTTGGCATTTGGATTGGTAACAAACTGGCCTTCAAAGCTCACATCGACAATCTTGTTACACAGTTACAGTCAAAACTAGGCTTGGAGCCGATATTCAATATTATCCCGCAATATTGAATATCGCGATATTTTGGCGGGACAGTATCGCGATATAAAAGTTTGGATATCGCCCAAGCCTAGTCAAAACGAGTCAAAAGACGAGAATAGTCGAAGCTATCATTCTGCCAGTTTAGGACTATGGTGATGTCATTTATGGACATGCCCCATGGTACCAGCCTTAAACCCTTAGATGCTGTCTACCACTCTGCACTGGTTTATTACTGGTGATAACTATGGCACGCATCATTGCCTTCTTTATGATAAGGTTTGGCTGGCCCTCTGTGTCTGTGAGGTGTGACCAACATCTATATATCTGATCATTGTTGTTTGGAATGTTAGTGCTCATCATATCTGTCTTAATCATACTTCAGCTTCCTCCATTTAAATCTGAACTGATCTTCTTTCACTTGAAATGAACTACAGTGCATTTTGAAATGGACTTGCTGTTTCCTCGATGTGTTCTCCCTCCATGTGTTCTCATGGTTTAAATAAAGTGAACCCACCCCAGCTATTATTTGTGTGCTGCTTAGGCCACTAGCAGGTGGAGTTAATGTTCAGTCTCCACAGTGTGACTAGCAGCGGCACAGAAACTCAAACCAACCCAACCGGTCTTTTTTTTTTTTACTGTTGTGAATCTTAATCTGTCATTTGAAACGTGCGCCAGCGTGTGCTGTTACCTTCTGAAAGCCTGCATGTCTTTCTGGCTGAAAATGATCTGGAGCATTGTAGACTTGTTTGCATGGAGAGCAGCGCTTATAGGACAGGGTTCCTACACCTCGAGTGAAATGAAAAATGAAAGATGCATTTGTCAATTTCAAATTTATGTCGAAGTTTTGGAAATTTGTCAAGACTGGAAAAAGTATGGCAAAGTATGTTTTGTCATTTCTCATTTAGATCTTTGTTGTGAAGAACATTTTTCACCAATGGAGTAATGTGACCTACTTTCCATTATTCCTATGCAGGCCTTGAAAGTCCGTAAAAATATTGAAATGAGTTTGATCATTTGCAGATTTAATTTTTTTTTCAGCACTTTATTTTTGTAGTTTTTGTTTTAGTGGAACACAGATGCACAGGAGAACTGAACAGACAGGTCACCAGGGGTCATACAATACATCTCATATGTTATCAGTAGTTTTGTGTTAAGGGTTACTTTCCAGATAGTTCCAGGAAGAAAGAGAGGCATAAAGAGAAAACATAAACAGGGCATCAAGTAAGGATCTCCTCAAGTCCATATCAGTCTCAGTCCATCTTGTCCTCAAAGTATGTTTTGTCTTATGACATTTATCTAACAAGTTCACATACAAACCCATTTTGGAAGAAAAAAAAAAAATTATAAATGTGATAATACTGGTAAACCACATACATAAAGTTAAGGGAGGAGAGAAAAAGTAATATCCATATTCGGTAACACTTTATAATAACCATCATTAATAAATTTACCATTTATTTATAGTTAATTAAACTTTAGTTAATAGTTATTTTACTGTTAACAAACAATGAAATGATCATTAATAATGTTTACTAATTATTAGTAATGCTATAATTTATGTTATTTTATCATTAGTTTGTAAAATCATTTGTTTATAAATTATATATTGTATCATAGCTGATAAGAGACGGTAAAAAGGGTAAAAAGCTATGATACAATATATAATTTATAAACAAATGATTTTATATTACACAAACGAATGATAAAATAACATAAATTATAGCATTACTAATAATTAGTAAACATTATTAATGATCATTTCATTGTTTGTTAACAGTAAAATAACTATTAACTAAAGTTTAATTACTATCAATTTACCATTTATTAATGATGGTTATTATAAAGTGTTACCCCATATTCATATGTAATAACCATTTTGACCAATACTTACAAAATTTATCGATACAAAGTCTTAGAGAAAAGGTCAGTTTCTCCATATCATACATTTCCTTTACTTTCACTATCCACTCTCCTTTTGTTGGTGGATCCTTGTCATTTGCAGATTTTAAATAGCTTGGAAATTGCACAAAGTCTGGAAACATGTTGTTTTGTCCCAGTATACATGATGTCATATTTTATGTAGTGGTGGACCCATTGTCATTTTACATATTGTGATATCGTTGTGAACAGCAATCCTCAGCTATAATGTGATATGGCCTAATTGACTAAATGGAAAATGTACAGGATATTACTGTTATAACAAACCAGCTAGTATTGTATTTGTCCTTTTTGTGACAATACTAATACATATTTGACTCCCCCCCCACAGCCACCGCTCCTACGTCCTTCGAAGGAAACTATGGGAAGATCATATACAGAGTGAGGGCTTTTGTCGACACGCCGCGATTCTCTAAGGACTATAAGGCGGAGAGACCCTTCTACCTGCTGAGCCTCCTCAACCTGAACGAAGTGCCGGACATACTGGTGAGAAACACAGTGACTGGATCTAATCACCAAGATCAGTGTGGTCCACCTCTGATATGATGCAGTTTGATTGATTACATATTTATTGTAGAATTGATCAATACTGCACTGGTTGTCTACGGGAAGACGTTAACCTGGATTCATTCTAATGAGACATTTTGATCAGATTCCACATAAGTTTGCATGAATGTGTTTATTGTTATTATCACCATTACTATTATTAGTGGAAGTAGTAGTAGCATCCTGGCTTTAGTGTCCCATGGTCTAAATGCTGTAATCATTTTGAAATACAAAGCGATTTAATATGACACTTGCGGTACAAAATGATTGCATCAAGAAGACATTATAAATTAAAATAAAAGTAAAATAAAACCACTTAAGAGGGAGGTCCATAATTACAATAGAAGGTACTTTCTTCAAGTATTTGTTAATACAAAATCTGGTTTTAAGGTGTAACATAAGTCACCCATTTCCCCCAATTTTCATCAAATTTGTCTTTCTCAATTCTCAAATTAAAGGTTATCTTCTCCATTATAAATATACAATACGCTAAATGAATCCAGTCATTTTCACTGGGTATTTCTGACAATTCCTAGTTAATGACTTTTTACATGGTATTCTTAACAGATATTTATCCCCCATCTCCACTCAAGTCCCTCTAAACACTGCTTCAAAGGCTTTTCCACCCTGACAAGAATACAATTCCGGTGCAAACGGCAGCTCCAGTCCAAATATATCCGTTATCTGTATGAGTCTTCAGAATCCCGAATATCAGTCTGACCCCTGCCTTTCTCCACGCAGGAACCCAGCTCCTCTGCGGTGACCCGGCAGTTCACCTACCTGCTGGTGAAGACGGGTACGGTGGTCCTGCAGGCCCAGAGCGACATGAAGGGCTACACGCCGGGCCAGGTCATCCAGCTGACCACCAGCATCCACAACCAGTCTGGGAAGACCACCGGCACCGTGGTGGCCAGTCTGATGCAGGTAAACACACTGCTGTTCCATATATTGCGATTATATTGAAATTCACTATATCGCGATACATAAATGTGGCAATACGTATCGTAGGGGCAGAAAAATTAAGCTCCATTTTATTCTGCTGTATCACAAATGAGACGCTTGACCATCACAATTTCACAAGCTCTCCATCCAAATTATATTATTGTCACTTTGTAATGTCATTTTTAAATTGTTGTTTACATTCTAGCAGCCAATGCCATCGCTAGAAAGAGTTGTGGCTCAGAAATAAACATAATTCTGCACAGTCAGACTTTGTTGTCATTGAACTTTTATTTATTACATCATATCCTGGTTGTATTGAATCATGAACCTCATATCCCGTATGGAATTGTATGGTGAGATAAACATATTGTCCCATCCCTAGAAATTTTGCAATTTATTTTGCATTGGCTCCATTCACATGATGTTTCTATGCCACACTAACCTGTTTAATATTGGAGTAAGACAGTTTTCCCATAATCAGAGTATGATATTACTGTGTTATTCTGACCAAGTTATGATGTTTATATGCATCGACCCAAAAGCATGTTACTTGAAGGTTAAGAATGAGTTTTCCCATTCACGTATATGTGACCAGTGTTACTTGAGTTAGAGTTTTACTTGGTCCTTTGTGGGCTTGGCAAGTTTCAGAACCACGCGGTCAATGAAACCCATTCAAAACACATTGTGTCATTTAATAAAGTGTCAATGTCAATGTGAATTTATGGAAAGTTAACATTTTGGAGATGCGTGGTTTTCATCCGACAGCAGCGATATGACTCTAATGTGTGTGTGTGTGTGTGTGTGCATGATGCTTGTGTACGCGTTTCAGAGAGTGACCTACGAGACCAAGAGGCCCACCCACGACTTGAGGGCGATAGCCGAGGTGGAGGGTGCCGGGGTGAAGGCCGGCAAGGAGGCGGAGTGGAAGGAGCAGATCATCGTCCCTCCTCTCCCTCAGTCCTCCCTCTCCGGCTGCGAACTCATAAAGATCGAATATTATATCAGAGTAAGAAGCACTTCTGTCACATCGTCGGTTAGGATTTGTTTCCAGTCGGTCACGTGTGTCACCACAGCTGGGGAGGCCAAAGTCACACTCTTTGATGTGGTTTATGATCTTTTAGCACTCATTTTTAAAGAGTTCCCTGCTGAAAAGCAAGTGACATGAAATCATACATATTTGTGACGCTAAATGTGAAATTTCATACATATCTATGGAGATTTAGACATCTCAAAACAGAAGACATGAACTAGAAGCGCAAACCCTCAGATTGCATTCTGGGCGACGATGTCTTCAAGTAGAGAACAGCCATTTTATTTGTCTGCCTCTTCAGCATCCTCACTACTGATGGCATCACTCATTTGTTTATCTTTTCATTGGCTAGTAAAAGCCATGGAAGGCTGATCTGAAGCTGTGGAGAGAGCCAGGCTACATGGAGACATCGTCACCAAATGCAATCTAAAGGGCTGATCTCACAATTTGTTTATAAGGAATGGAGCCTTCATTCTCAAACATTTCCATATAGATTGGATATAACCTTTTTTATGGAAGAGAACCCAACACTGTGCTGTGGGTGTAAATATATGTTTTCACAGTAAACTTGACTAATGTTCTCTTTGTCTCTGGATGCCCAGGTCAGTCTAAAATCTCCAGAGGTCATGCTGACGTTACCCATCCACATAGGGAACATCTCACTGGACAAAAGAGCCCGGGCTTCCTCCAAAGCGGCTCCCTCTACCTCCGCTCCGGACGGAACGACGACACCCTCCGCCTCGGCCCCCGCCCCGACCACCCCCACCCTGCCCCCGCGCCCCGCCCCCAAGCCGGCGCCGCGTCCCGCCCCCCGCTCCAGGCTCTCCTCTCACGTCTCCCCCAGCGCCCC
Source organism: Centroberyx affinis (assembly GCF_046629955.1). Classification (NCBI taxonomy): domain Eukaryota; kingdom Metazoa; phylum Chordata; class Actinopteri; order Beryciformes; family Berycidae; genus Centroberyx; species Centroberyx affinis. The sequence continues at coordinate 61,347 of NW_027281507.1, read as the reverse complement.
CCCGGCCGAGGACCACGAGGGAGCTGCGGGCGGGGCGGCGAGCGAGGCCATCCCCACCAAGAGCCACTCCCAGCTGGGCGCCTCGGGGCCCCACGCCGCCGTGTCGCCCAGCGCCTTCAGTTACGCCCCGGGCCTCACGTTCTCCCAGAACCAGCGGCACAGCGGCCCCGCCGCGGACTCCAGCGGGCCTCTGTTCTGCGTGTCCACGGGGGCCACCATACCTTTCTTCTCCGAGAGCGGCGCCAACCCCATGCCGACCTCCTGCCCGCTCATCCTGCCTCCGGACTACAGGAACTCTGCATACCCACAAGGTCAGTCTGCACCACTCAGCCTGTTGATGAATGCACAGTAGACTATATTATATACTTAGAGGTAGTCGTAGTAGTAGTAGTAGTAGTAGTAGTAGTAGTAGTAATTGTAGCTGTAGTAGTAGTGGACACTTTAATGGCTGCCTGTGCAATTTAGGATTGATTTTAAAACTGTATTCATCACCTGTTAAGGCACAAGCTTTCTCCATCAAGGGCCCCTAACCTCTAACAACCTGCCAGCTCAGTGTCCTCCTTTAAAACACCTTTAAAAACACACTTTTTTTTAGGCATGTGTTTTAGGGCTGAACAATTCATCAAAATTTTATGGAAATCGCAATATGGCCTACTGCAATTTTCAAATCGCAGGAGGCGCAATATTTGTTAAAGGTGAAATGTGTCAAAATAGCATTTTAAAGTAAATATTGTGGTGCTGCAGAGATGTCCTGGCCTACACATCATATTCTACAGACTTAAGAAAACATCTTTGTTTGGTACAGATCCCCGCAAAGATCACACCATAATCATTTTAATACGTTTTTCAATGAAAATGAGAATAATGATGTAAAAATGATCATTCCCTCTAATATCGCAAATCATATCGCAATTGCAATATCAGTCAATATAATTGCAATTAGATATTTTTTCAAAATCATTCAGCCCTAATGTGTTTAGTATGCATTATTCTTATTCCAGTTATTCTGTGCATTTGTCCTTTTGTATGTTATTCTTCTTTATGTACCGCCACTGTCACAATACATGATAGAAACTTCATACTGACAGCACAGGTTCCCCCTATAGCGTAGATGATCTGATTTAGATGTTGGAATGCCTTGCTGCATATATTTGCATATTAATGAGGATAAACTGATTTTCTTGAAACTACTGTAACACCTTAATGCTTGAAGATACAGAGTTCATATTAATACCACTAATCTGTGAAGACAAGTATGTTGAAATATTTTCTAATTACCAATGACCTCATTAGCATAACTGGTTATGTTTAATACTGTATGGTGATTCTGGTGGGATATTAGGTAAAACATGCTGTTGGAGAATCAGAACAGTAGTTTTTTTTTCAGAAAACGTTACTTCAGTCATCATCATGTCTGTTAAGTAGGGTTGGGTTTGGTTTGTTTCTCCATTTCACTCAGCTTTATGAGAGTCATGAGACTAAAATGGAGAGTGTGTGTGTGTGTGTGTGTGTGTGTGTGTGTGGGTGTGTCTGCATTAGCTGGAACATGAAAGCTGCCACTCCCCAGGCTGATAAGGCTGTGGTTTTCTCTCTCACTGATGACATAATATGTGGAAATTGGGATATGTAACTGAGTGTTTGTTTGGGTACACTGAGTAATACTGTGACTCTTCTCCTGTCTGTCGCAGAGGCGCCTCCCTCCTACGACGAGAGCTGCAACACATGAGCAGCGGGACGGGAGAGGCAGAACCCGCCCAGCAGGACCAGGGTCAGCCCACTTTGACTTCAGTCGGTTTAGATTAAAGCTGAAAACTCATGTCTAATCGGAGCGTTTCCAAAATAAGAGTCCCACCATTTTGAAAAGAAACACAAACCGAAAGTAAAACTCATAACTGAATATTAAGTTATCAGCTAACTTGAGCCCTTAAAGGAATAGTTCACCCAAAAATGAAAATTCAGCCTTGATCTACGACTGAATTTTCATTTTTGGGTGAACTGTACCTTTAACATGGACACACAGAGGATAATAAGATGGCAATCTTCAGCAATGAGCATGAGGTTATATTTGGAAATGAGAAAGCGTTCAGTCATCTAGTAGATTGGGTGAAATAGACTTAAAAGCTTTTCTGAATCTTGAAAAAAATCAACTTTTTGAATTGAACTGAAAGTGAACTGACCCCCAGACCTGCTGCCCAGCGAACAAGTAGATACACAAATCACACTGGACCAGCCATGGTCAGTCCACACTGTATATTTTTTTTTAATTGTTTTGGAACACTATTTTAGCACTTTGAAAAGAAATATGCAGAATTTTATTTGCCGTTACATGTATACTGTATATATGTAAGAGGAGCCACGTTTTTAGCTCTGGGTCATGTAGAAATCCTATCGGTGGCATCTGTGATGTCAAGTTTGGAAAGTGTTTTTATGTTTGGAAACCTACACAGAAAAAAACGATCCTTCACAAATCATTTCGTCATTTCAGATTCACTCGCTTCAAGAACTTAAATTCTTGCGATGAGTTGATTTTCACTGGAAATAAATGGGATTATTGTTATCCAGCTGGCATGTTTTTGACTGGATAGTAGATGGAAATGGTTTGTTAGAGGGATTTTTGTGATGTGAATTTGCCTTTGGTGACATGTTATTTTTTATATAATGATCCTGTTTTTGTTTGGGCTCTCAAACGATCTCTGTAGCGTTCGATCATTTGTTTGACACTGACAGTGAATCTGTATTGTATTGATTTGTAGGATTGCTTAGATAAATAGTGTTACTTAAGGTCAGAGGCATCTAGAAAGTGTTCTGCACCTACTGAATGTGCATTGGTACATGCAAGGTATCACTTCCTGGTTTGATTTCCTTTTTTTTTTTTTTTTAACTGTTGGAAGATAAAAAGACATTACTGTGATTCTGACTTTTATTCGGAACTGTTTTGATTGTCTTGTTGATGCAGTTCACCTCGTCCGGTCATGCCATCATATCCAATCATAGAAAGTTTTGTGAAAATGTTTAATCTTGCTTAATCATACATGTAGAAAGGTGAATGTTGCCTGTATTTATTTATTGTTTTGACTGTTTGCCAATCGTCAACTTCTGCCCGGTATCCTATTAAAGCCATTAAACATAATCTATTTCTGATTGTTTCGTATTCTTGACTCAAGCAATTTGTTTCTAGTCTTATTTCATAGGCTTTGAGTTGATCTGAGCACCTCTTTTCTGCTTACTGCAGACACTGTATAATTAGATTGTAAATGTATGGTGTGTGTGTGTGGGGTTGGGGGGGAGAGGTTGTGTTTTCTTTAGAAATGGATAATCTCATGTTTTACACTCTTGGATGTTCCTTGTTCACAGTAAAGAAAGGAAAAGAAATAAGGGGGTAGAGAAAATGAATGTATTTATTTAGCACGGTTGAGATGCCAGATGTGTTCTCACAATTGTAACTAATTCTATATAAAAAAAAAAATTCCAAACTGCAAAAACGCCACTGATGCAGCATTGAAATATGTTTTGCAAAAACAATGTCCAGGCAAAAGATTCACATTTTAGATGATTTATTGAAAAAAGTTTCAGCTGCCTATCTCTGCTATGTTAAAAAAAACAATATAAATACTCTAAGAAAGAAACTAAATAACTACAATCATGCACAAATGGGACAACTTTGGAAACATAACTATAAACACACAATTCTTTAACAAATCCAATGGTATCTATATAAAATTGTTGTTCCATGTCCCAAAGCTGAAAATCAAAGCTGTATACTCTATATCCAAGCTGAATAATTGAAGTATTATTGAATAGTGTATTGGGTAATCCTTTGCGTTCCTATCATAGAGCCATACCATTAATCACAGTGAATGGTGCCACTTACTGGTCGAGTCACAGCACTGCTGCTACATGCCGCATACCAGTGGATTTAAAATGTCAGACATTTATTCCTGTGAGGTGGTCTATTGCTTCTGGGAAAAAATAATAATAATAATAACAAAAGGCATGTCTTTAATTTTATAACTACTTCATACAAACCAAAGCTTTTGGAGAAACTACCAAAGTTTGCTTTTCTGATAGAATTTGAATATCTTATAAAATCAGTACAGATAGTCAACAATAATAAGACTGGAACCTAAATTCTTTAATGAAACACGCACTGAGAGAAGTAGAAAGATAGCGCATTTTATTTTTTGTATTTTATTTGCACCCCTGCATGTTTTCACCTTAATATTATGCTGATGTTTTATGTACTTCATGCACCGAGGTCCACTAGGGGGGCTGAATTTACTCACTTCACTAATTGTGAAGCGCCTCAATAAAAACAAACAATGGACTCACTGCGCATGCTACCGCACATCTTTGAAAGGCAAGAGGTTTCACTGCGGATTACTTCCGTTTTCGATTAAATCCCATGAGTCAAAACTTCACCGCTTCTTTTTTTTGTGGTCAGTGAAAGTCTTAACTTCCTCCGCATCTTTGTTTCTGCGTGAAACTTTTTGATTTAACCAAACGACGTAATGCTGAAAGTTTTACTAAGCTACTGATAGCTTTATGAACCCAACACATGACTTTAGATTTGTAAAAAACGATTTTGTTTTGCCAGCGCCGCTGTTCTGCTATCAATAATGAATATTCATGAAGGTTCTTGCATAATGAAGTTGCTGTAAGCTAGCTAACTGTTCATTAATATTCAAATTTTAGGCAGTTGTACGCGTGTGCGAGATGATTTCCCGCCCTGTGCTGCCTTCACATGCTCCATGTAAGCTCCTACTTCTACTGATTCTCATGTCGTAAACAACAGGTTGTGCATTCAAGTGCTTTTGGTCAGAAATTGGCAGAATGAAGGGGAGAAAATGCACCCAAGGCATGCAACTGATTTTTTTTATTTATTAGTGAAGTAGTGAAAACAAAAATGGCTGCCACGGGTTTAAAATAGTACAACAAAGAGTAAAAATACAACACACAGCAATATTATTTGCAAAGAATGTCAAACAACAACATACCGTAACAAAATACATACATTTTACCATCAGTCGCTGACACGGCTTCCATGTTTTCCGCATCTTAAACGTCAAATCAATTGAAAAAATAGAAAACATAAACTTTGCTCGCTGTATTTACCACTTGTTGGGTCGGTTATATTCTCAACTCTTAGTTTCAATATATCCGACAGCACCCGAAAGCAGCGAAATCCGGAATCTTTGCGCTTAACCAATAGGAAGCGGCCTCGCGTGTCACATGACTAGGGCTTCGCGGGTGGGGGCGGAAGTAGAAACACTCGGCTGTGTCGCTTCCTCCCACCCCCCCCACCTTCACTGTGTGCTGCTACACCGACTGGAGCTGGTAGGATGGAAGTCTGCTGCTCTAACTTTTCACCCGGGCCTCGTTTTCGCTTTTCTGTCTGTTTGCAAACTGTTTACTCTGTCTGTACGATTCCTCTGACGTCCTTCTGGGGTTGCCTGCCCACTGGGTTGAGCTTTGTTTTGCTTTTCTCCCATCTTTAAACCTCACTTGATAGTGAAAGATGTGGTAGTTTTGTACTGATGCACTAGCCATTGTCTCAAAATTAAGAAAGATGCATATGTGTAACGTTACTGTGTAGAGTTTCTAAGAGGGTTAGTTTCTCTGAGAGGCAAACTGTTGTGTGCTTGGACTCCAGGGGCCAGTTGCATAAAGATAGACCTGGTCTTAGACTTAAATGTGACCTTTAGTCAAACTTGCTATAGACACTACTACTACTTCTTGGTTGTTGTAGATCTCTAAAGAGTTGTTTCTGTCTCTAAAGACTCTCTCTTCTTCAGGTTCTTTCCAAAAACCAAAGATTTACCATCTTTTATGAAACAGCTTCAGTATTTAAACTTCCCACTCTGATTTAGGCTGACTCGTTGCCATAACAACAAAGTTCTTTACTCAAGATTAGCCAGGGGGAAGGTGGCTAACGTTCCTACCTCAAAGTTAGTCAGTTGTAATATTTAAGTAACAGACAGTCTTAATTAGCCTAGTCCAACCTGAGAATGTAAGACCAGTCTAAGGCTTAGACTAGTCTTATACTAGCTTTATGCAACCGGCCCCAGGTTTTAAACAGTGGAAGTCAACTGTTTCCAAAATGTCTGAACTCCTCAGGTGCTGTTGAGGCCCCCCCCCCGCCAGAGTCTCCACGAATCAGCCCTACAGACAAGCCATGGATCCCAGTGGAAGACCCCCCAACCCCAGCCCCAACCCCACCCAGGGGACACCCGCGGGAGCCAAGGGCGCTCAGAGGCCCCACGTCAAGATCACTCCCTTCCACGGCTCGCCCATCGCCAGCAACGGCGGGTTCCCACGCAACAAGCGGCCAGGAGGAGTGCTGGCGGCCGCGAGGGCCCACGCGTCTCCCCGAGGTCTGTTCTCGGAAACACCCAGAAGCTCACCCGTCGCCGCCGCCGCCGGGAGCTCGGAGGACCAGACTCCCAGTTCGGCCTCCCTGCATCCCGCACCAGCAGGAAAGGCCAAGGCTATGAGCAAGACTGCCCCAAGTCCTCCTGTTCTCAAGGTAATCTTTTACTAATACTAGGGTTAGACCCGTGGGGGTTTTGGAAGGCCGATTTGACCAGGTTCAATCAGTGTTTCCCCCCCCCCAGAACTGTATTCTTGTCAGAGTGCAAAAGTCTCTGAAACAGCATTTAGACCATCATGGAACACTAAAACTCTCCACTGAAACCCAGACTAATGAAATACTTCTAGGAGCACTGAGGCCTGCTGAGAGAAAAAAGTAGGAACCTCTATCATATTGCAGGTGGATGACATTGACTGGCTCATAGGGTTCGACTGATATCGGTTTTTATTATACTTCTGTAGACCAGTAACTGTTCTCAGGGATACAAATGAGTGTGAAAGCATAGGATTTAAGGAAAGTTTGAAAATGAAGGTTCCAACCAATATGGGTTATTGAAGACTAATAGATATTTTTGGAATGAAGCTGCAGACAGCCAATATTTTGTGCTGATATTCAATATCTTTACATTTCAAAAAATTCCAAACAATGACAAGTATTTCGGGTCTTCCCCAGAACTGTATTCTTGTCGGGGTGGAAAAGCCTCTGAAACAGCATTAGAACATTATAGGACACTCAAACTCTTATTACAGCCAGGATAATAATAGCTCCTTTTCCCATTAAGGAACTTGGTGGAAGGCCAGGAACGAATAATGATAAAAACATATTGATGAAAACTTGTGTGGAATCAGATCAGAATGTCTCACTAGAATCAATTAAAGGTTTCCAATAGACAACCAGAGTAGTAGTCAGTCTAACCCTACTCCATACCAATTACAGTGCGTATTGATTTAATGACTGGATTGTAATTGCCTTCCTTTCGTAATATATTAACTAAAACTCGGTCTTCTCCCCTCCCCCCCCGCCCCTTCCAAAGCCCGTGGGCAGGAAGGCAGCCAAGTCGAGCTCGGCGGACGCCCCGAAGTCCGAGCCTCCTCCTCCTCACGCCGCGAAGCTTCCTCCGAGCCGGAAGGGCAAAGGCAGGAGCGCCGTCTCCGCCAAGCCTCAGCCAGGTGGGTCGCTCTCTCACGGCGCTTTTCAGTCACAGACTATATTAGATCGGATGAAACTTTAATGATCCCTGAGGGGGGAAACTGGGTCGGTGCAGCAGCAGCAGCAGAGAGAAGGACATGGATACGAACAGAGCAAATACAGAGCAGTGATGATAATACAACAAGAGAACATGTTGAAAACAGTACAGTGTCTTTACTGACAGATTCACAGGTTAGAAGCAGATGTGCAAATGTGCATCATTGTCTGTTCACATTATCAGGTCTACAGAGGGAAGATCCTATGTACAGAAGTGTGTGTAGACTTAAAAATGTGCATTGTAAGCTCTTCACATTATCAAAAATTACCACTGGAGGCAACTTAGGTACAGAAATGTATCCAAATATGCATTGTCAGCTCTTCACATTAGCAAAAATTACCACTGGAGGCAACTTAGGTACAGAAATGTATCCAAATGTGCATTGTCAGCTCTTCATATTATCAGAAATCATCAATGGAGGAAACTTAGATACAAAAATGTACAGAAATGCACCCAAATGTGCATTGTCAGCTCTTCACACTATTAAAAATTACCAATGGAGGAAACCTGGACACAGAAATGTATCCAAATGCGCTAATGTGCATTGTAAGCTATTCACATTATCAGATCATATTTATTTAGTAATCTATTTCCAGACTCCAGCGTACATTTATAGAACCACAGATTGATTTTATTCCTTATTTCATATTCTGTTTTTGAGCTATTCTATTTGCAGCATTTCTGCTTCAAAATATCGGTGTCTGAGTTCTAGTTGTTTTTCATGCTGTGCAAGAATGAATGGCAGCAAATGGCTTTTTCCGAAGGGAGGAAAACAAACCCTGATTCCTCCAACTATGCTGGCTGTGTGCAGACAGCAGCAGGAAGAATGAAAAGGAGAAGGGCGACCTAGACTATTGGCACTAACTTAAAAAAAACTCAATCTTATCCTTACTCAATGTGCTTTTCCCAAGCTGTGAAGAGGAAGAAGAGGAAGATGGGGATGTACAACTTGGTCCCGAAGAAGAAGGCCAAGATTCTGAAAGAGAAGCAGGAGAAAGTAAGTCCGTCTCTTTACTCCTCCATCTCAGACTTCCTACCGGTCACCTTTCAATGAAGAGCAACTGAATTCCTCAGAGAACATGTTCAGCCATCAGGAGATGTTTCGTTTAAAGTGCATTCACATGTACATCTACATTTATCTTGCGCTCTTACCTACAGGGTGTCAGGTCATAGGGATCAGTAACAGCATATATTTTTAGCCGTGACCACCAGCTAGTATAAGTCACTCAGTCAGTCTGTCACATGGTCACTTTAAAAGATAGCATTTTCCCACTGAGATACTAAGAAAAACATTACATCACACACCAAAATTAATCTTTTAGTTTGATAACATCGATTGATGTTGCACCCCATCAAGAATAGGCCCAAATAACAGATCATTGGCATATTCTGATATTTGTCACTGAAGAATAATCTTCATCTATAGAGTGAATGAATGAATGAATCAAATATATTTTCATGTCTTGTCTTACGACCCATCCCTTACGGCAGTGATTCTCAACCTTTTTCACATCAAGGACCCTAATTTAGTCCACATTAGAACCACGGACCCCCATTTGATGAGATTTTGTCTCTCGGACCCAAATCTGAGAACATTTTTATTGTTAGATATGATTTTGTCCAGAATTCCATGACTACCTGTATTGTAGTTAGAGAGATAACAGTGAAACTATGATCAAAACAGTCATGCTTCTACATTCTCTAATGGTGTTTACTTCTTCTAAATTAAATAACGATGAAGTTTAACAATTCATCAGTTTGCTGGGGACCCCCTGGAACCCCTTCAAGGACCCCTGGTGGTCCCCGGACCCCACGTTGAGAACCACTGCCTTACAGGATTTTAAGACACCAAAAACATAATTAAATACAATCACTTCCCAGTAAACAGTAGCTGCACGGCAAACATAGCTTCCAAAAAGATAGATCAAGGAAATAATACTAAAATACTTGTAGATTTAAAGAGCCCATGCTTTCTCTAGGTAGACGGCAAATGGAATAACTTGTGTTCAAAGAGCCATTTGATTAGTAATCTAGTGGAGACAAGATTACTATCTACATAAACCACAACAAACAACAAAATCTTCAAATCGAGAAATTAAGTTCTGGACAAAGTATGAAATTTTGAAGTTGAAACTTTGTAGGAACCCTGGGATTTGGGTTTGAATCCCACTTCCGACAACCAACTGTGATACTCGTTTAGAGTGACTTACAATGACTGAGCAGGTAGGGGTTCAATGTCATGCTAAAGGACATTTCAAAACAGACATTATGTAGGCTGTAGCAGGGTTCGAACCTATGTATATGTATTTAAATTCTCTCCATCTGCTCCGATTAGAAAGAGGACGCGGTCACCAGCGTGGAGACAGACCTGAAACCGGTGATCCGAGTAGAGACCCTGAAGGCCACGGAGCCGATGGCCGCCAGGAACGAAACCACGACGACGGTGGAGCTGGAGGAAGGCGGCCATGTCGAATACACCGAGCTGGCCTTGGACTGTCTGGACCTGAAAGCCCAGGAGGAGCTGCTGTCGCCTGCCCTCTCAGGTGCCCGACGGATCTGCCAGGCATCTCACACATGTAGACTAGGATAGTTTCCTGCTTTTGAACTATAACTAAATATTGGGATTTATGTGTGAAGGTTTACCAGCGGATTCTGAAGCGGGAGAAGCAGACCTGGCTGAGGAGTTGCCGCTGTGCTGTTGTCGCGTGGAGACTCCTAACACCGGAGGCAGCCTCTCCACGCCGGATCAGACCTGCATGGCCACGGAGAGCGTGGATGGAGTGGTAAGGGTTAGGGTTAGACCAGTATCTCGGTTTGGCGATATCCAAAAATCACATATGAGCCAGTCGGTGTCATCCACCTCCGATATGATGGAAGTTCTTGACCAGAGGAATCATTCCAGTGTGGTGTGGGAGGATTTGACTCAACAGTCGGTTTTAAAAGCTGCAGTGAGACCTGCCTCACCCTGCCTTGCCATGGCAATCAGTAAGACTTTGCTGCCCCATAGCATATAACGACCATAATAAATATATGATAAGGTGCTGATAAGGTTGTTGATCAATACCAATGACTCAACGATTACTTGGCCAGCTGCTGAGAGTTCAATTTCTTTTCAAAGCTCACTTTTCCACTTGCCAGTGACTTGTGTAAGTGGAAATAAGTTCTAGTGATGTCGTTGCAATTCCTACTGGTCGCCAATAGAGGTTGATAGAAGTCATAGATTACTTTAAGGAGCTGCTAACCCATCTAGAAGAACTTCATTAGTAAACTAAAAGCTGGTTCAGAGGCTTTTCCATCCTACCAGGAATAGTCGGGGAATAAATAATTATATGGGAAACAATGAATCCTTGTAATTTTTTGGGCATGAAAATGGTCACATTTAAAAACATTGAATCAGCACAAAATACCAGTAATTTAATTCCAAAAATATCAGCATTGGCCTTCAAAAACCCATATTGATCGAGCCCTAGTTTCTCCATAGGAGCTCATTTCGAAATATCCCAAGGCATAGTTCCATCGTTTTTTCCCACTTGTTTTCTCTCCACAGGTGAGTCGTTGCCAGCGGCGAGTGATGAAGCAGGAGATGATGCGGCCCTCCAACACGGTCCACCTCCTGGTCCTGTGCGAGGACCACCGGGCCGGCATGGTCAAGCACCAGTGCTGCCCCGGCTGCGGCCTCTTCTGCAGGGCGGTGAGTGGAGGCGAATCACGCACACACACAGTAGGCATAATATAGAGCTGACACGGGAGATCACTGCTCCAGCTTGCATTAGGTTCAACTCTCAACACCGGCCACATGGGTAAGATGGGGCATTTTGATTGGATTTATGATTTGAATTATTTGCCAATTTTAAAAGCATAAATAAAATCATTTTTCATATTGTCATAATACAGTCAGAAACCCATTTCCATTGTGGCCAACATATGATTACAGTTGCATTTATGAATTTGCAGATATCGTCTCTTTTATTAATAATCAGATATGGTCCAGTCAGTCAGTGATATGATGCAGTTTGATTGATTACATGTTTATTAGAATTAGAATATTGCACTATACTACACTATCTGACTATAATCTGAATTGATTCTAATGAGACATTTTAATCAGATTCCACACAAGTATGCATCAGATTCTTCTTCTTCTTTTTCTTCTTCTTCTAAATGGTGTTTCAAAGGTTTTTCCACCCTGACAAGAATACAACTCTGGGGGAAACACTGAATACTAGGAATATTTCGGGATTTAGGGAAAATGGCCAAATTTGAAGATATTACAAATATCAGCTATCAGCAGCTTTAATCCAATAATATTGGCACCAGCCTTCAAAAACCCACACGGGTCGAACCCTAATGTGGGGTTTCCCGGTCTCTCCCGCAGGGCTCCTTCATGGAGTGTCGGCCGTACGGCAGCATCTCCCACCGGTTCCACCGCGGCTGCGCCTCCATCTTGAAGGATCGCAGGTTTTGCCCCCACTGCGGGGAGGACGCCAGCGGGGCCAAGGAGGTCACGGTGTCCAAGCCCGACCCGCCTCCCTCCGTCCCCAGATCGGAGCCCGGGCCGGCTCTACCGGCCGGACCCGCCGTGCCCGCCCTGCCATGTGTACCCGCCACGCCCGCCGTTCCGCAGATATTCAGGGCGAAGAAGACCAGCGAGCCTCAGAGGACCAGAGAAGACAGCCCCAACATGTAACACAGACATGCTGCTGTTTAGCTTATCTCATCATCATTTCTCTGTCCCGCTACATAATGCTGCATTCGTCATATGGGAAAGATGGTAGATACGACTTCCTACAAGAAAATACTGTTCACTCAGCTTTCAGATGGTAAATACTACTAGAAAATACTGTTCACTCAGCTTTCAGATGGTAAGCACTATAGAAAATACTGTTTACTCAGCTTTCAGATGGTAAATACTATAGAAAATACTGTTCACCTCAGCTTTCAGGTGGTAAATACTATAGAAAATACTGTTCACCTCAGCTTTCAGATGGTAAATACTAGAGAAAATACTCCTTCACCTCAGCTTTCAGATGGTAAATACTATAGAAAATACTGTTCACCTCAGCTTTCAGGTGGTAAATACTAGAGAAAATACTGTTCACTCAGCTTTCAGATGGTAAATACTAGAGAAAATACTCCTTCACCTCAGCTTTCAGATGGTAAATACTATAGAAAATACTGTTCACCTCAGCTTTCAGGTGGTAAATACTATAGAAAATACTGTTCACTCAGCTTTCAGATGGTAAATACTAGAGAAAATACTGTTCACCTCAGCTTTCAGGTGGTAAATACTATAGAAAATACTGTTCACCTCAGCTTTCAGATGGTAAATACTAGAGAAAATACTGTTCACCTCAGCTTTCAGGTGGTAAATACTATAGAAAATACTGTTCACTCAGCTTTCAGGTGGTAAATACTACAGAAAATACTGTTCACTCAGCTTTCAGATGGTAAATACTATAGAAAATACTGTTCACTCAGCTTTCAGATGGTAAATACTATAGAAAATACTGTTCACTCAGCTTTCAGATGGTAAATACTATAGAAAATACTGTTCACCTCAGCTTTCAGATGGTAAATACTATAGAAAATACTGTTCAACTCAGCTTTCAGGTGGTAAATACTATAGAAAATACTGTTCACCTCAGCTTTCAGGTGATAAATACTATAGAAAATACTGTTCACCTCAGCTTTCAGGTGGTAAATACTATAGAAAATACTGTTCACCTCAGCTTTCAGATGGTAAATACTAGAGAAAATACTCCTTCACCTCAGCTTTCAGATGGTAAATACTATAGAAAATACTGTTCACTCAGCTTTCAGGTGGTAAATACTATAGAAAATACTGTTCACTCAGCTTTCAGATGGTAAATACTATAGAAAATACTGTTCACCTCAGCTTTCAGATGGTAAATACTATAGAAAATACTGTTCACCTCAGCTTTCAGATGGTAAATACTAGAGAAAATACTGTTCACCTCAGCTTTCAGATGGTAAATACTAGAGAAAATACTGTTCACTCAGCTTTCAGATGGTAAATACTAGAGAAAATACTGTTCACTCAGCTTTCAGATGGTAAATACTAGAGAAAATACTGTTCACCTCAGCTTTCAGATGGTAAATACTATAGAAAATACTGTCCACCTCAGCTTTCAGGTGGTAAATACTATAGAAAATACTGTTCACTCAGCTTTCAGGTGATAAATACTATAGAAAATACTGTTCACCTCAGCTTTCAGATGGTAAATACTATAGAAAATACTGTTCACCTCAGCTTTCAGGTGGTAAATACTATAGAAAATACTGTTCACCTCAGCTTTCACATGGTAAATACTACAGAAAATACTGTTCACTCAGCTTTCACATGGTATATACAATACTTGAGAACTAGTGGATTCTCTCTTTTAAAATATCATGGCAGGAAACAACTACTTGCTGGATTTTTGGTTTATTGTTGACACTCCAGAGTTTGTTTTGCTGAGAGACATGTAACATCACTAACTGTGTTGAGTGTGAAAAAGCTGATCAGGGCAACCAAAGTCTACAGACAACTACAATCATATAAAAACAATGGGTTTAAACCCATTTGAAATGAGTGAACACTTCAAAGTGGATGTTTTGAATCAAGGCGTTCCAACAGTTATTCCCATATGACATGAATGCAGCAGCGTAGTTTATTTACTTTTGTCAAATATTCAGAAGGAATCATTCAGGTTCATTATACGTTTTTATCTGTTTCTACATGAGAGTTCATCATCAATCATATCTACATCCACATTTTAAGCTTTTAGCTGACTTATCCAGAGCAGTTTACAATGAATGCAGCAATAGAGTAAGCTTAATTTCCAAAGATCACAGCTAGTAGCCACCAATAGTAGGGTGTTACATGACTGCAACATAGTTAATTTCCTAATGTCCAATAGTCAAATCCTGTCTGAGAAATTCCTGTCTGCTGTCTTGTTGAAGGTTGAAGGGAGACGCTCTGAGCGCTGCAGATCGACTGCCTAAAGAGTCACTGGAGAGCATCCTGATGGCACTGGATGATGAAAAGTAAGGCTGATCACGCAATCGTTTGGCATAAATTTGCAAAAATTGCAGCGTGGGATCAGAGTTTGCACTTTGATAAAAACAACTTCTTATTCTTTTTTTAGCTTGAAACCAAAAAAGGTGAAGTACCCCACCAAGCAGCTGTACATCTCTGCAAAAGAAGGAGAGCTCCAGAAGGTTATTCACCTTTTAGGTAACGAAAGCATTTTTTTTTTTGGCATGGGTGGGAATGGGACCCCTTAACTCTGGCTATATCTCTCAAGGTGTAATACCTAACACACACCAACTGCCAAACCTCTGTGTATTACAGTGGACGGGAAAGACCCCAACTTCTTGATGGAGGGCCAAAACAAGCGCACCCCTCTGCATGCAGCAGCCGCCGAGGGCCACCAGGAGATCTGCCACATGCTGGTCCAGGTATGGAGATCTGGGTCCCGCAATAGACACTGTAGCTCAGATCTGTGCTTCATTCAGTTTGGCAGGTCCAGTGTTAGAAGTAGTGGCTCATTATAGTTCTCTCAGTCATCATTCTAATCATAATTCAAAATTCATTTATTTGGGTTTTGAGATCTAAAAACTACAAAGTACTCTTGTCTAGTGTGAAATGTGAAAGTATATAAAATTGTAAAAATAGAAGTAATACTCACTTGGGGTATATTGTCTCACTGGAAAAAATATTTCCTAGCATAGATTATTCATTCTTCATCTTTAGGTAATAGTGAGAAATCCATACTTTTTTGTTTCCGAATTGCTCTAATTTGACTTTTCTTGGTAGGAAGTCTTACCCCAGGTTCGTTCAATATATCACTGGGAGTGTGTAGTGTGTATTCATAATGTGGAATACCTGTCACCCATGGAGTTAATGCATTTGATTCCAGTGTCTGGGCTTTCAAATGAAAAATAAAACTAAACTTAATAAAACTTGAAATCTAAATCTAGTGTTTTAAATCAGTGGTTCTCAACGTGGGGTCCGGGGACAACCAGGGGTCCTTGAGGGAGTTCCAGGGGGTCCCCAGCAAATTGATGAATTGTTAAACTTCACCATTATTTAATTGACAAGAAGTTAAAACAATTAGAGAATGTAGAAGAATGACTGTTTTGGTCATAGTTTCACTGTTATCTCTCTACCTACAATACAGATAGTCATGGAATTCTGGACATATTCTCAGATTTGGGTCTGAGACACAAAATTAAATGGGGTCCGTGGCCCCAATGTGGACTAAATTAGGGGTCCTTAATATAAAAAAGGTTGAGAATCACTGTTTTAAATGACTGCAAATGCCTGTGTGTGTGTGTGTGTGTAGGCCGGCGCCAACCTGGACACGTTCGATGAGGAGCAGCGAACGCCGCTGATGGCTGCCTGTGAAAACAGCCATCTGGATACAGTGAAGTACCTGCTCAGAGCCGGGGCAGCTGTCGGCCACAAGGTTGGCCAGGAGATAAAACACCCATAATGAATACATCTCAGTCAGTGTTACCTGTCGTATCAGCCCGACGCGGGGCTTTTGTCTGAAAAACTGATGGGAATTTTGCTTCTCCATCCACGGTCCAATGAATTCTCATTCTATTAACCACAGCCACAGAGCTCAATGCTTTTGTGCTATTTTTAAAGTCACAATGAAATGGAAAAACAACTTTTTTCGTCTATCTTGTTAGCTAATTCTCACGTCATTCTCAGTCATTCCTATGTTCCCAGGGTCCTATGTTCCCCAGATTTATATGGCACATAATGGGAACATGACAAAGGCTCCTATGTTCCCCGGGTCCTATGTTCCCCAGTCCTACATTTGTGCTCTCCCAGGGTCCTATGTTCCCAAGGTCCTGTGTTCCCAGGGTCCTATGTTCCCAGGGACCTATGTTCCCATGGTCCTATGTTCCCAAGGTCCTATGTTACCAGGGTCCTATGTTCCCAAGGTCCTATGTTCCCAAGGTCCTATGTTACCAGGATCCCATGTTCCCAGGGTCCTATGTTCCCAGGGTCCTATGTTCCAAGGGACCTATGTTACCAGGGTCCTATGTTCCCCAGCTCTATATAGCACATAATGGGAACCTGAAAAAGATGTTCCCCAGCTCTGTATCCACTTAATGTGGTTAGATAGGGTTAGGGTTAAACACATAGGACCCTGGGAACATAGAACCCTGGGAACATAGATACGCTCCCATATACACCTTAGTTACTTCATCGCGTAGTAGACATCCTGGTGGCTAATTTCATTCATTTAGAAGAATGCGGAATTTGTGAAGCTCAAGATTATGAGCGAAGCATTTTGAACACTATTTGAACGTTCCCTGTCCGCGCCAAATTATGGAAGCGAGACGCCGTCAAAAATGCCATTTCCTTGTGACTTTTTAACAGTAACGGAGGCAGTGTGTGACGTTGTTCAATGTGAATCATGTTGTCATCCCAGGATATCAGGGGTTCCACCTGTCTGCATCTGGCAGCTAAGCGGGGACATTATGATATAGTCCATCATCTGCTCGCCAAGGCATCCAAATACATCAACTGTCAGGTACACACGCATACCCGCTCACCTGCTAACCGCTGCTTCACTAACTGACTATATGTGCATTTATCATGTGCTAATGCTGCGTTCCATTTAAAGTAAATACAAACCGTTGAGAGGTTTTCCCCATGCAACAGCTACTGCTACGTTAACGGTATTTGGCAACGTTAGCTAGCTAGTTAGCATAGAACGCTAGCAGCTGTAAGTGCATTTCAAATACATATTTTTAACCATTTACCAGGTCACGTGTAAAACAAAGTGAGCATTATAAACATGTTAAATAATGCTGTGTAGTGTTTACAGTGTATGTCACCGTATTAATGTTGATGCTAACTGCATCTTTAAACTTCGAGGTTGAGAAGTTAGTTAGCGTTTGTTAGCATAAGAAGTTAGCATTTCGAGTTGAACGGGCGTTTCACTGCGTTTTCTGGCATCTCTGGAACGCAGCATGAAATCAATAATGTGTGAATAATTCCAGTAAACACAATAGGGTTCCAGCATTATGTACTTGAACCCCTAATTCTAAAAAACATATTGACTAGCTGTGGTCATGAAGGAACCTAAATAATTTCACAGGTGTACGATAGTGACTGGCTGCTCTTCTGTTTCTTTTGGAGTATTGAAAGCCATGAAGTGCAGTAAGCTTTTACTTAAAGCTGAAATAATTGAATCTGAGTGCAAAGAGCATGCTAAGCTCTCAGCACTGTAAGGAACGTGCCGTACTGCATCTTTTCTATCTAAAGTAATGCAAACGGAAGCCACTGCTGTCGTGAGAGATTCCTGGTTAAAATGCAGCCTTACTGAAAGTCAAGGAATTGCACAAATGGGTCACTTTACAGGAATATAGAGTGTATTTTCCAGCTTGTTTCACACATTCATCGCATTAGATGGTGTTCAGCCCAACTGGAGTGGAAACCAGAGTGAAAAAACAACATTAACAAGACTTTTTTCTAGATTTAAGTTCTTTTTTTGATATGAATGTAACCAGGCTCAGTAGGGGATTCTCAGCATGAAAGCTTTGCATCAGTTGTGTGTGTGTGTGTGTGTGTGTGTGTGTGTGTGTGTGTGTGTGTGTGTGTGTGCAGGACAACGGCGGATGGACTCCGATCACCTGGGCCATCGAGTACAAGCACAAGGAGCTGGTACATGTGCTGTTAGCCAGAGGAGCTGATGTTAACATCCGAGACAAGGTCAGTGCCGGAGACGCGCTGTTCGCTGTACCACACACACACACACACACACCCACACACACACACACACACTCGCGTCTGTTTTCACACCCCATACAGGGCCGCAGCCCGTCGAGGTCGACCCGCTGACAAGTGTGATCTCATGGGATGCATAATATTTTTTTTTGTGCCTCACCTCTCAACTGAGTGAAAATTTAAGTACAGTGTGTGTGTGTGTGTCTGGGGGGTTGCTATAACACCTTGAGCAAGGAAAAAAGTAGCCCTCACTTCTTTTACTTGATTAAATATGATTAGAGATACTTATAACTATGGCAGACTTTACTAATTGCATCATTTTATGCAGTTTGCTATTCGGTAATTATGTCACAATACCATCTATTGTCCTGAATGTAAATCAGTTTGCAAAGGCCAACGCTGAAACCATAATGCACATCAGCATATAACATATAAAACAACATTAATCAGCTTACAAACTTCACAGTATTGATATCAGTCCTTTTATTGATCAGAGAAGAGATAAGAGTGCCCGGGACTATTTTTTTTTGAGATTCCCTTTTGATGACCTTTCTCCTCACCTTCTGTAATTTGCTTTTAAACCGATGTCCAGGAAGAGAACGTCTGCCTCCACTGGGCGGCGCTGTCGGGCTGTGACGACGTGGCCCAGGCTCTGCTGGAGGCCCGGTGCGACCTCGGCGCCGCCAACGTCCACGGAGACTCGCCGCTGCACGTGGCCGCCAGAGAGAACCAGCTGGAGTGCGTGATGTGAGTCTGCAGCCTGGGGAACACGGTTAACTCGGGTTAGGCTGATACAGCAGATCTGGTCCACCTCTGATATAGGGCTGGGCGATATGGTTGAAATCAATATCATGATAATCTTATAAAAGGATTTTTCTCGATATCAATATCAATATATATCACGATATGGTTCATGTATGCAAAATCACGTTAAATAATCAAATTAATGTTCATCTCATTGAACCTAATGGTGATGTTAGGTGTGATGTCAAACAAAACAGAAATATTCAAATAATATTCCTACCACACCTAATTTTATGAGAGTTTTTAAGTAAAATTTGCTTGTCATCATCAATTTAGACAGCAGAAATGTGTGTCACGATATCAAAATATCTTCATATCATCACGATATGATTCCACTGAAAGACGATAAACGATAATATTGAATTATCACCCAGCCCTATATTGATCAGTATTACACCAGTTGGCTATCTTGACCTGAACTGATTCAAAAGCAGCATTTTCTTCCTCTTCCACTCATCCTCCTCCTCTTCATCCCGAGTTTCAGTGGAGAGTTTAATGTCCCATGGTCAAGAATAAAATTCCGGGGGAAAACACTGATACATTTTTGGCATGAAAATGATCAAATTTAAAGATATTGAATATCAGTGCAGAATATCAGCTATAGGCACTGGTTGATCCCTATACTCAATGTTCCATGTGGCTCCACCTAGATTGGAGCTGAAGACATCAGTCTAGTGTATTGTTACTTCTTGTTGCTTGCACTATTGTCATTGTTGTTATCCTTAGACATTATTTATCCGTTCATGTCACAAAAATTGCATTGCATAATGGTGTAAATATACGGTATAAACAAGGTAGCATAAGCATAGCACAAATAAGTTGTCTGTGTACGGGACCACATGACATTTATATTGACATTTTTAGGCATTTAGCTGACACCAGAGTGACTTACAATGAGTGTGACCGTAGAATAAGCTTCCTTCCTTCAGTCGATCACCAAAAAATGACAAGGAAGGCGCTATTAGGGATATTCCTGTCTCCGTATGGTGATCATCTAAGAACAAAGTGCTCGGAAAAGAAATGGAGGAGGGAGACCATATCATGAAAACTCCTTTAGATGAACCTAATCCCCAGACTTTCTAACCTCAGCGAGCCGTCCGTGTCCCCCCGGCAGGTTGTTCCTGTCCCGAGGAGCTGACGTCAACGAGAGGAACAGGGAGGGAGAGACCGCTCTGGACTGCTGCGTCTACGCCTCCAAGGTCTGGACGGCTCTCAACACCAACAAGAAGCTGACCGACGCCAGGAGAGGCAGGGACTGCCACGGAGAACGAGTCCTGAGCAGGTAGACGGAGGGGGCGAATTCAAAAATGCATTGTGATCAAGCGAAAAACAAGGCTGTTTTCAGGGTTCCCACCTGTCATGGAATTTCTGGAATATCACGGAATCTAGAGAGGTGTATTCCAGACATGGAAAGTCAGGGAATTTCTCTGGGGAAGTCAGGGAATATAAAGGCATTTTACAAATGGGTCGCTTTAGAGGAATACAGCAGAATGTGTTTTCCAGCTTGTTTCACACATGAATTGCATCAGATGGTTTCCAGCCCAACTGGAGTGGAAACCAGACTGAAAAACATTAACAAACCAGGAAGAAAGAACATTTTTAGGTCATGGTAGTGTATGGTGTGTTTTCTTAATTCCTGAGAAGTTGACATTTTGGACAATAGAGGTTTTCACCCAACAGTGTTTTCAATACTTTTATGTGCGATATGCATTTCTATGGGTATTTTACGGTCATAATTCTGACTTACATACATTTTTCAACACATTTTTCACATGTGGCCCTAATCCTCTTCCTTAGTATTTACTTCTTTTAGCCAAAAAATATTCAAATCAAATTTTTTAAAAATATGCCTCCTTCTCCCTAGGGACATCTCTCGTGGGTACGAGGCGGTTCCTATAACCTGCGTTAACGCCGTGGACGGCGAGCCCTGCCCGGAAAACTTCAAATACATCCCAGACAGCTGTGTCACCTCCCCACTCAACATAGACAAGGACATCACCCACCTACAGGTCAGACTCCACCGCTCTCTCCCTTCACTCCAAAACTGTCTAGTCTAGTCTGAAATTTATGCAGTCATAATACTGTAATGGTATCTTCCACCAAATGCCATATGTCACCTCACTTGTAACAATGCGCTGTTTGTTAATATAAATAATAATCCCCCTCTCTCATTCAGCACTGTGCCTGTACAGACGACTGCTCATCCAGCACCTGCATGTGTGGTCAGCTCAGTCTGCGCTGTTGGTATGACAACGTAAGTTAACACACACACACACACACACACACACACACACACATACACACACGTACATATATATCACCAAATGTATCTTCAGTTTTCATTTGAATCATTTCACCAAAAGAAGCAAATGGGACCAGCAGTAATGTTGGTTTTATTTTCTTATGTTGTATTACATTACTTCATTGCCAGTTGGTCATAGTAAGTTTGATGATGAATACAGAACAGAGTTAATACAACATACCAGACGTGTTTTGTTTATCACATTAACTAAAAAATATAATTAGACTTCGAATGCCTTAACAATTCCTTTCTTATATTTCCCATTTATAATTTCAGAACTAGTTTCCAGATCTAGTTTTGCCAGCTTTGTTTCTTTATTCTGATTCTTTTTAAACTGGTAATAAATCTAGTTCCAGTGTCATTAAAAATGTCTAGCTTTCTGAAAGCTGCAGATACCCTGTGTAAAGAGAGAGGATGTACCTGTTTTTATCTGTCATAGCATACGGTAACTTTCTTCTTCTTGTGTGTGCAGGAGGGTCGACTGCCACTGGACTTCTGCCAGCGGGAGCCTCCGGTGCTGTTTGAGTGTAACCACGCCTGCTCCTGCTGGAGGACCTGCAGGAACCGAGTGGTCCAGAACGGACTGAGGTGAGTCCATTAGTCCCATAAAACCATAGTCACTCAGAATTATTTCTATTTGCAGAGTTTACGCATTTCAATTGTATGACAAATTCCCGCTAAATTGGATTAAGTTGTGCTAATTTAAAAGTGTTATCATTTGTGAAACTGACTCAGATAGGACTAACATACATTGACTGAATGAATTCCAATGAGTGTGCTAGGGGAGTGCAAGTCATTTTCCTGTGATCATCTAAACCAGTGCTTCTCAACGTGGGGTCCGGGACCACCAGGGGTCCTTGCGGGGGTTCCAGGGGGTCCCCAGCAAATTGATGAATTATTAAACATCACCATTATTTCATTTACAAGAAGTTAACACAGTTAGAGAATGTAGAAGAATGACTGTTTTGATCATAGTTTCTCTGTTATCTCTCTACCTACAATACAGATAGTCAGGGAATTCTGGACAAAATCATATCTAACAATAAAAATATTCTCAGATTTGGGTTTGAGTGACAGAATCTCATTAAATGGGGGTCCGTGGCTCTAATGTGGACTAAATTAGGGGTCCTTGATATGAAAAAGGTTGAGAATCACTGATCTAAACCTTCTGTCTCTCATTGTCTTATATAGCAATCCCCATCCGTCTGGTATTGTTATAAAGCAAAAATGGGACTAAGAATTGTTTGGAAATACTGTTTGACCCAGGCTGGGGTCAAACAGTAGAAAGCCACAGCCTCAGACGTTTCCCCTGAAATGACCCGCTGCCGTCAGCTGAGTAATGGCTGTTGCGCGGTTGTTGTTGTTGTTTGTTTGTTTCAGAGCCCGCCTGCAGCTCTACAGGACGCAGAAGATGGGCTGGGGAGTGCGGGCGATGCAGGATATTCCTCAAGGAGCGTTCATTTGCGAGTGAGGACGGCCTCTCCTAAAAGAAACAACCTGAATGTAATGTTTTTGCGGCATGAAATATTGAACGGCAGCCGAGCTCCGAGCTTTCCCTCTAACCCCCCCCCGTGCTTCCACAGGTACGTCGGGGAGATCATAACGGACGGAGAGGCCGACAAACGGGAGAACGACTCGTTCCTCTTCACCCTTGACAATAAGGTGATTTAATTAGTCTGCATTATTGATTTAGTGATTTTTTGGGGGGCAAATATGGTCTCAGTTAGTGGGAATGAGACGCTCTTCTCTGTTGCAACCTCACTTTGTAGTTTAGGCTGGTAAGATGGCTGGATTTTTACATTAAAAAAAAAAACTTGCCTAGTCAAACTTGTCTGATGCCATAACATCAATGACACAGGCCTATGACACTGCAAAAAACATCACAGGGATAGTGATTCAATGCCTGTACATTCACTTTTTGGTCACAAGGTGGCACTGCAGAGTTGCTCAGCCACACTGGGCAAGAACTCATTGGACTGGCTTTCCTCTGTCAGCATTATTCATGGTTTTATGAATTTTGATTGATTCTTTTTATTTATTTACAGATAGCCAGACACATCCATTCATACCTATGGTAACACAGATAGACAGACACTCCCATTAATATCTGTGGTAACACAGATGGACAGACACTCCCATTAATACATATAGTAACACAGATAGACACTCCCATTAATACCTATGGTAACACAGATGGACAGACACTCCCATTAATACCTATGGTAACACAGATAGACACTCCCATTAATACCTATGGTAACACAGATAGACACTCCCATTAATACCTATGGTAACACAGATAGACACTCTCATTAATACCTATGGTAACACAGATAGACACTCCCATTAATACCTATGGTAACACAGATAGACACTCCCATTAATACCTATGGTAACACAGATAGACACTCTCATTAATACCTATGGTAACACAGATAGACACTCCCATTAATACCTATGGTAACACAGATAGACACTCTCATTAATACCTATGGTAACACAGACACACACTCCCATTAATACCTATGTTAACAGATAGACACTCCCATCAATACCTATGGTAACACAGATAGAGAGACATTCCCATTCATACCTATGGACAGTTTAGAATCTCCAGTCTCCCTTACTATGGGAGGAAACCCAGGAGAACATGGGAAGAACATGCAAACTCCACACAAAAAGGACCCAATAGATGCCTCAAATGCAAATGTAACATGTAGTTCTGATCTCTCCTGACTGCTCAGTCCACTACCTGTGCGTTCGGTCCGCAGGTAGGCGACGTGCACTGCATCGACGCGCGGCTTTTCGGCAACGTGGGCCGCTTCATCAACCACCTGTGCGAGCCCAACCTGCTGGCCGTGCGGGTGTTCACCATGCACCAGGACCTGCGCTTCCCCCGGATAGCCTTCTTCTCCAGCCGGCCCGTCAAAGCCGGAGACCAGATCGGGTGAGTGGTGGGGAAAACCGACATTCACGGGGTCTTGAAAGACTCGCAGAGACCATAAGGAGCGTTTTTAGCCTTAGAAAACGTTATCGCACAAGTGAACTCTATCTGAATGTTGTCCAATCAGATGACGTCTCTTCCTCTTTATCCCGTTGCCCAGGTTTGACTACGGCGATCACTACTGGAGGATCAAGAGCAAGCACTTCAGCTGCCAGTGCGGCTCTCCAAAGTGCCGCCACGCATCTGCTAACAGATAGATGCAGAACTCACTGTTGACCGTTCTAGCACTCCCCCCCCCGCCGCCCTGTCTCCACACACACACACACACACATAAACACACACACACTTATGAACTCGCTCACAGATAATAGCAGCGCTTTGATTGAGCAGCCACCGTCAGATAATTCAGATATTGACTCTTAAGATAAGTTATTTGTCCGTACTGATTGGTCTGTGTTGATCTTCCAATCCAATTTTGTGAAGCAAGGAACGGAAGCCATCTACAGCTATTTGTGAAAAATGTTACATTCTGCCATCTACCAGTACAGCATCTAATTTATTTATACACTTAGCAACTGAAAGAATGCATTAGGTCATTTTACCATCCGAACCGCACTGCAGCCTGCCCTGAACCGAGGAAAATGAACAGCAGCCATTGGTACTGACCGATTTCTAAAGAGTGAAAACACACTGATCAGTATTGGCTCAATCAGAGAATTTTAACAGATCATTTTAACCCTCATGGACTCTCACTGTAATAATTCAAAGTGTGACGTTAGTGGATTAATGAACGGAAATCATGTTTTTGGTAGACTGTGTTCTGTTTTATGAACCTCCTTTTTACTATGTGTCTAATTAGCAATTAAATACATTTTAAAGCAACTTTTCTTATTTTTTCTTTTTGGATCCTCTTCACTGGTCAACTTAAATGCATTTTTGTGTTGAGAAAGTAGAGATGATAGAGAGTAGAGATTATTATTATTTCCACAGGGCGGTGGAAAGAGAGACCCACATTAGGGCCTCAGACCCCCTTTTGAGCAGATTTAACACCAGGGAAGCCAAAGGGGATTTTTTCATAGCTGATTTAGTGTTGAATTGTAGAACTGTCTACACTGTAAAGTTTTCTGTCACTGAAAAATGAACTCAGATTGTCCTTTGTGGCAAACTCCACCCACTGATTAATTAAACAAACCAGAAACTACTGATTTCTCTAATGCTTTTTGACCCAGGTCTGTTTAGCAGAGGGGTTCTCAACGTTTTTATGTCACAGACCCCCACATAGACCCACATTAAGCCATGGACCTCCAATTAATACGCTTTTGTCCCAGGGACCCATATGAGGAGATTTTAGCTGTTTAGATTTAGCATTGGGCTGTAGAACTGTCTTGACTGTATGTGGAGAGGTAATAGTGGTCAGACTGAAACCTTACATCACAATAGTTATTTGTTAATTGGGATAATTTCTAGTGAAATAAATGATAGTAAACTGTTCCCCATTTTGCTGGGGACCCCTGGAATCTCCTCAAGAACCCCTGGAGCTCCATCAAGAACCCCTGGAACCACCTCAAGAACCCCTGGAACCTCCTCAAGAACCCCTGGAACCACCTCAAGAACCCCTGGAGCTCCCTCAAGAACCCCTGGAGCTCCCTCAAGAACCCTTGAAACCCCCCACACAGACCCCTGGAACCTCCTCAAGAACCCCTGGAACTCCATCAAGAACCCCTGGAACTCCCTCAAGAATCCCTGGAACCTCCTCAAGAACCCCTGGAACTCCCTCAAGAATCCCTGGAACCCCCTCAAGAACCCCTGAAACCCCCTCACAGACCCCTGGAACCTCCTCCAGAACCCCTGGCACTCCATCAAGAATCCCTGGAACCACCTCAAGAACCCCTGGAACCCTCTCAAAGACCCCCGGAACCCCGTCACAGACCCCTGGAACCCCCTCAAGAACCACTGGAACCCCATCAAGGACGCCTGGAGGTCCTCGGATGTGCTGCCCAAATGTTAGGTAGGCAAATAAGAAAAGTGGTTTTCTTCAGAGCTGCTGTGGACATCATAGTGATTGCAATTCCACATTCATCAAATGAAAGTGAAGCCCAACTTTCAAATTTTCAGGTTGCCCTTTTCGTTATTTTGATGATCTGAAATTTTTTATTAATTAAAAAAGAAAAAAAGCTTTAAGTACTTTTGATAACAATTATTTTTCAAGTCAAGTATTTTTTTATTTTTATTTATTCTTCTCCCTGAAATGGTACTTTGTAATGGTACTTAACTCAAAAAGGCTGAAATTCACATATTTGTTTCCTTCATATTATCACATTCTTCTAATTTGTTGTAGGCCTATATATTTAGACATTTTGGTAGTTTTCACTTATTTTATAATGCATATAATTTCATATATTTTCATTCATCTTTTCATGCTTTAATTATTTTGTATTATACTTTTCAATCATGCATTTCTACTTCATAGGTTAGTTGTTGAAGCTATTGATTGCAATTTGGTTAAATGGCGATTGGTTAAATGGCGTCCATTTACATTTCTTTTCATATTCTATTTTTCCTTGCCGTTTCCTATTAAACTAACTACTAGTATTTGCTGGACCAACAACCCAATTTCCCTGCGGGGCTCATTAAAGTTTCATCAAATCTTATCTAAAAAGAAACGTTGCAACAGATGTGCGTCAACAGAGACTTTGATTTTGAAAGGCTTGAACGGACGCCCGTTTTGTTTTATTGTGGCTGTTTTGATACTTATATTGCCTCTCACACCCCGCACCCACCCATTTGGTATATCCTTAGTTATGTTCTATTTTCGTTGTTGTATCGTATTACTATTTGCTGTTGCAACGACACCAAGTCGCGTTAAATAAAACGTTGCAGCCCTTTCGTAAATAGCGTTTTATTTTGAAAAGTGTGTTCAGCCGTCCTGTTGTTCCGGCTAGCTTGACGCTGGTGTGGTTCTCCTCCCTGTTGCTATGGGAACAGGGCCGGTCCAGGTGGAGCCACTGGCTGGCGTCTCCTGGGTCACGTGGAGTCTCTCCATAAGGAGCAGTGGAGAAAGTGGTTTCATTCGACATTTACGTGATTCAACGGACGAAACCTGTGTAGCCCTGCAGTTTCCTTGCTCAAGTGAATTAAAAACAACTGACCGAGACCTTGTGTTTTTGTAACCTGGACGGTGAGGCGAGGCGGTAAAAAAAAAACAAAAAGACAACAAGACTCATTTAACGTCCAAACCGCAACGGTTAAAACGAGTCTAGGCGGAGGGGAACATGAACTGAAACGATGCATCAGTTGTTTTTGGATCTTATTGGCGAGAAAATGTATTTTGAAGCGACACTTTCGCTTTTCGCGAGGTTACCTCTGCGCAGTCTTGTATGTTAAACTGACTGGGGGCTTTTCAAGGGTTTTGGTAAAGGCATGGACTTGTAGCGGCAGTACATTATACACCAGAAGATAGGAGCAGTCAGCCGGAGGAGGAACACCCATGGAAAATGATGCATCATGGAATCTGAAAATATAAACTTTGAACAACATTTCCATGTCGGGGAAATTGAAAGCATGGGAAGCCAGAGCGAGGAAGAGATAACAAACTGACGTTGATGAAGAAGAGACCCTCTTCTCTCTTGATGGTGTTGTGAATGTTTGACTCTTATTCTCCTGGACGTTACACACACCTAAAGGAACTGGTGGCCGGGGCGACTGTGTGTGTTGTGATGCTTCTTCTCCATCTCTTCTCTGCTGTCAGTTTTGGTTTCTCCAGCAAGATCCGCGCTATCCGAGAATGGCTCGCTTTGAAGACGACCTGTCCAGCCGGTATGGAGGCGGCTGTCCTGTGGGCCCGGCCAGAGGGGCCAGCCGGCAGACGGTGCCTCCGGGGGGCCAGAGGATGTACAAGCAGACGATGGCCCAGAGAGCCAGGACCATGGCCATTTACAACCCCATTCCCGTCAAACAGAGCTGCCTCACCGTCAACCGCTCTCTGTTCATCTTCAGCGAGGATAATATCATACGGAAATATGCCAAAAAGATCACCGAATGGCCATATCCTTACAGTCCACCAGTCTACAGTCTAGCCCCCTATACGTGCCGTTCTATCGCGTATGGTGAGACCGCCACGCCGAACTCCATTCAAAATCTAGCCGTTTATTGTTGTCTTGTTTACCGGCAAAGGTTCATACCCGGGACAACATGACTTAAGATCTTTTACGAATCATTAGAAGGCACACTTAATTTCGGCATACATGCAATACATAAAGAAGCAATTATTTAAGTGCAATTTCAACTTTTATATTGGTTCGCCTGTTGTTACCTCAATCTTCGTCCGCCAAAATATACCGTGGATGGCGACAGCGAGCAGCCTAAACCACTTGTAAATTTAAGATTTTATTGTGATTAAGAACTCATTGGTCGATATTCGATAGGCCGAAATTGCTAGTAGCTCTTCATATTTCAGAAAAGCTCTTAAGCCATGTGCTACGGGGTATTTACGTTTGTCAATAACACGGTGACAATAAAGTGGGCAGATGTTTTTTACAGAGTTCCGCGTGACGTTTTCGCTTTACAAGAGAGAACGGCTGGGATTAATCGTCACCTAAAGGTAGAGCCGTCGGGCAGAATGTATAACATGTTGCTTGTTTTTCAGCGCAGCGTTTGACTTTATGTCGAGATAATTTAAAATACTTTTTATGCGAAGTCGTCAAGTTTTTTCATGTCCAGGCTCCCTACATACATATATAGGTTTTATCCCACGAATCCTAATCTGAGGGGATTGTTGTTGTCTGTACAGCAGGTGCAGAGACTGAAACCACTGATTAGAATAGTCGACACGCATTCTCTCCTCGTGCTGATTTACAGTAAATGCAAGAATGCTGAAAGTAAACTAATCCTGATGCTGTCAGGATGGTGGCCCTCCTATGCAGTCTGTAGCTTGTACAGAGAACAGGATTAGGAGGAAGTTGATTTATGGACTTTAAACTGCCAACACCTTTCGCTTTGTTTTGGAAGACCCGCTGTCTGACTCACATTTGTCTGAAATCCTCTTTTCTTGTGCTTTCGAGTGTATTTTGCATCTTTTTTTTTCCTGAAGCCTTGTCTTCAGCAGGGTGCTGTCCATGGTGCTGAACTCTCAGCAAACAGCAGGCTGGCCTGAGCATCAAAGCGGTGGCAGTCTGCATGGGTGTGACACCAAACAAACAAGCCATAACAATCAAATGCAGGGGGGGTGCATGTTTAAAGTGACTCACTGGAACCTTTTGATTTGATTCGGCTTGCATTATGTGACAGTGGACGCCACCTGTTGAGTTTTGTGTATTGACTCACCAGCAAAATGTTTTGCATTTGTGCAGATTTTTTTTGAGGGAAAAGTCAATGGTGAAGCGCCGTTTCTCGGTTAATGAGTGCGCAAGGTGTTGCAATTAATTCACATTAAGTTGTGTAATGGCTTCCATTACTTAAGTAACTGGTTGGTTACCCCCAGTGCTGAGCAAACATTTATCATGCGTTGACGTAGCAGCGCATTACTAAGCCCTTTACCCCGATGCAGAGCAATCATGGCAACACTGCAGAATGATCCATTATGGCCCCCGAGCAGCTGGAGGCCAGCGGCTGTAGTCCATCGGCCGGCTCGCTCTCCTGAGGTCTTCCTCCCTCCTTGCAGAGCTCGCACAGCCCCCCGAGGGGAGCCTGGGGTGATAGCGCTAATAAACAACAGCGGTGCACTGCAGGGAGAGCAGCTATACCCAATAATCTTTGCAGATACATGTACAGTTTCTTGAAATTGCCAGAGCCACTCCTCTTTGCTCAGTGCTGCAAAATTGCTATCTATTGTTAAGGGGAGTCCCAGCAGGCTTTTGACTGTGGCAGATTTAGTGATTACTGCTGTATTTGTATCACTCTGAAAGGAAGAATCCACCCTGGGATACTCTTACAGTTCGATGTCATCAATCTGCGATGCTCAGAGCATTCCAGGACTTATTTTGTGATGAAGTGTTATAATTTGCTTTTTTGGTGACCCACTTTCCCTCCACCTGCCTCATCTACTTCTACTCCAGTTAGTGATTTCCTACGTTTTTACAGAATGCCTAGAGAAGTGGTTCCTTTCAATCGAAGGTGGGCATACGGCCGTATAAATTTAACTAGCCAGGGAACTAGTTTGTGAACATCGGGGCGTGTCTGTGATTGTGGCCCTCACTCAAAACACAACATGCCCCTGTGGCTGCATTGCATTCTGGTCTCTCTCCTTCTCCTGTGGGTGGAGAAATCGGTCTCTCTCCTCTTCTACGATGGATCTCTCCCTGTATGATTGTTGAACGTTCTCTCAGTGCAAAATGGCGGCTCTAGAAAGAAGCCCTCGCTCTTTTTGATTCGCTCAAAATCCTGTTGATGTTTTTAAAAACTCCATTGTAGCCGTGCTGGAAATATCTCAATGTGACATCACCGATTAGCTGACAGTGTTAAGTGTTGAAGTGGTCTAACTTTTCCCCACAAGTCTTCCTTAACAGTCTCACTCCATTTGAGTACATGATCCTGGCCACCATCATAGCCAACTGCATTGTGCTGGCTTTGGAGCAACACCTGCCCGCCTGTGACAAGACGCCCATGTCAGAGCGCTTGGTAAGTTTGTTTGTTTGTTTGTTTGTTTGTTTGTTTGTTTGTTTGTTTGAGTAGTTATTTACAAGGGAGGGCAAGTTTCATGACCATAGAAGCTATTTTCCCCTACATTCCTGAAAAGTTTTTTTTTTTTTTAGAAATGCAGGATTTTGACAGCAGGAAAATATTTCATTTTTTTTTATCCAATGGCAGAGCAGATCCCTCCTCCACAGTTGCTACGGTTTAAGCAGAACCCCCCCGCAGAGCCCTCCTCTGATCCCCCTGTGTATCATCACCTCAGGTTCCTCCCCCCTCCCTCCACCCAGCTCTGTTGTTAAATCCTTTCCATTAAAGAGGCAAGTGCTGTGAAGCCCCCTCCGTCCAATCAAAAAGCTAGCAGGGCCGTTTTTGTTTTTTTTAAGAATGAAATGTCACTCCCCGAGGCGAGGAGCCTCCCAGCTGCCCGTTTCCATTGATCCGCTCTCTCAGACGGGCAGAAGTCTGACACATCGCCGTGTTTAGGATGATGTGAAGCGATCGGATGTGTCATCGCGACTAGGCTTGGACGGTATCCCAAAATGTAATACTGGTGATACTGTCCCGCCAAAATATCGCGATATACGATATTATTACGGCTTTTTTTTTTTTTTTTTTTTCAGCTTAATTTTATTTTATTTCTTCCAAATTACACCAAATTTCTAGGCTATAATAATAATATTATTAACAGCCTAGAAATTTGATCTTACTATTCAAGCATTGGAGGAAGCAATGGTCATTTGGTGTAATTTGCTCATTCCTGCTATTTCCAGAAAAACAGGCTGATTATGGAAAAGGGAACCCACTTGAATTAAAAACACAAAACATTTTCACTTCAAGTATGATTATTATTTTTTTTTTTTTACCATCCTACCACTAGTAGATTGCACAGATGACACAGATGTTTATATGGCATTTATTTCTTTACTTATGTAAGACTTGAAGCTTATTCTACCGTTACTCTATAAGACATAAAAGCATTAGCTCAGTACCTAGAACCTAGATTAGAAATTGCTTGATGGCTTCATCTAATCCAAGTCCAAATCAAATTTTATTTTATTTCACATTTCATACAACAATGTAATCCAATGTGCTTTACAAACACGGTTATAACAGTTCACATGCATGAAAAAGAAAGCAAATAACAGAAACAAGATAAAGTGACACAACAGGAAAAGTAATATTTAAAAAGTTAAAGGGTATGTTTTGTCTTATAATCCTCGAGTGAATTAGTATTTCAGAGTCTGTCTTCCTTTTCTTAGTTAAAACTTACTTGATGAAACTTACTTCATTTTTGGATTGAAGCTGTTCTGAGGCTTTTCTGTGTTTCCCCCAGAATTGTATTCTTGCATCATGGGACACTAAAACTCTCCACTGAAAGCCAGACTAATGGAACTCTTTTAGGCCACCTCTTTAAGGCAGGGTTTCACACACTGACATCCACGAAGCTGTTGAGTAACATCACATCCTCACCTCCCTCATATAGGAGGTTGACAACATCGATCTGATCCGCCTAATGGATGGAAGGCCTGTGATCTCTCTCTCCTCTCTGTCCCAACAGGATGACACGGAGCCCTACTTTATTGGAATATTTTGCTTCGAGGCCGGCATCAAGATCATCGCCCTGGGCTTTGCCTTTCACAAAGGCTCCTACCTGCGTAATGGCTGGAATGTAATGGACTTTGTGGTGGTCCTAACGGGGTGAGTAGCGCCGGCCTAATGGCTTCTACAGCTGCTAACTGACAGCGCTGATGGTCAGTGCCGATTAATGAGGGGAGAGCAAAGCTAATGCGTGTGTGTGCGTGTGTGTGTGTGTGTTGCGTTTCTAATGATGAAGACGCAGTAGAGCCGAGCCGTTCCAGATGGCAGTGTGTTCTCACCCTGTCTGAATAAACGGGAGTCTTGATAAGGCGGTATTGTCTGTGTTAGATATGTGCAGGAAACCATTTTGTACACATTTTGCAACAGGGGAACACCCGGGAAAAACGTACTGGAATCATGCCGGTTTCCACATAGCAGAGTGAAGACTTTGCTGTGCTGTATATCATGTGTCATGTGTGTCGAGGCTTATGCCATAGCAATGACTTTTTTCATATCAAGGACCCCTAATTTAGTCCACATTAGGGCCACGGACCCCCATTTTGATGAGATTGTTAGATACGATTTTGTCAAGAATTCTATGACTGTCTGTATTGTAGGTAGAGAGATAACAGAGAAACTATGATCAAAAGAGTCATTCTTCTACATTCTCTTACTGTGTTCGCGTCTTGTAAATGAAATAATGGTAAAGTTTAACACTTCATCAGTTTGCTGGGGACCCCCTGGAACCCCCCCACACACACACACACACACTGCTAACCACTGCTATAGAGGAATAGGAGAGGGTCCCGTGGAGTGGGATGAGAAAACCTGTCAGGTGGTGGTGGTGGTGGTGGTAGCGGGGGTGGAGATGGAGAGAGGATGGGAGTCGGGGGTTGGGAGGGAGGGAGGGGGGGGGGGGGGGGGGGTTAGTGACGAGGATGCTGTTACGCTGGAGAAAGCCCCCTGGGTAGTTTGTCGGGAGTGCCAGGGGAACGCCCCCCCACCCCCCACCCCCCACCCCCCCTGAGCCTCCGCTAACCTAATGGCCCAGAGATTTATTTGGCCCATCTATTGGGGCTTACGTCAGAAAGAAAGCTCATCGCGATAAACAGAGCCTCCTCCACCAACAACCACCCCCCCCACCCTCCCACCCTCCCACCCCACCCCCACCAGGAAGTCACTGGGAGTCGCAAACCTTTGTCGTTCCTGCTGGCTGAGAGAGAGAAGGGGAAGCAGGCGGTGTGGGGAAATGTAATAAGTGGAATGAGTCTGGTTTTGCTGGAATGGTTGGAGGAGTGTGGTGTGTGTGTGTGTTGTATGTGTGTGTGTGCATGTATGATCCTTGGCGTGTTGATGGGTGGAGGTGAGGCTTCTCGACAGGTTGTCAGAGCCTCCTCTTCCAGTGTGTGTGTGTGTGTGTGTGTGTGGATGGGAGCGGCCCATGCAGGCAGGCGGGCCCCTGATTGAATCGGGGGCTGAGCAGGCTGACATGATAACCATAATTGAAGGGCTGGGGGGGGGGGGCGGTCTGGACATCTTATCACTGAGCCGTGTCGTCAGCCCCCCCCCCCCCCCCCGGCCCGGGCCAGATACCGGATCGCTAACACGGGCTGGAAGACACGCATACACACTTAGTCATGCATGTGCACACACACACACACACACACACCCCCACACTCACTAAATACGCACAACAAATCACTGCCCCTGTGATGTGGCCATTTCCTGCAGGGATGTGCTGTGTAGAAAACCCATTGCAATTAGTCATTAGCAGTGACTCATTGATTATCAGCATGGCCCTCGGTTGTATGGATGACAGGGAGGTGGAACGCAGTATCACTGTCAGCTACCTGTTTGTTTGTAATATGGACATCACAGTTTCCCCTACCATTGAATCGGTGGGTGACTATATATCATCAATCTGTGATGTTGTAATTTTCTTTTTTGGTGAACCCACTTTCCCACAACCTGCTTCGTCTACTTCTTCTTCAGTTAGTGATTTCCTATGTTTCTAAGAATGACTTTGGACAACCCACAGTTCATGAACTTGTCGCATTCAGCTGTAGGTTGTACAGTAGAGAGAGCAATGGCGGACGAGAGATTTCTTTGAGTTCTTTGATTCTGAGGGACTGACACCAAAACCTGACTTTTCCCATGATGCTTTAGATCAGTGGTCCTCATCCTTTTTCATATCAAGGACCCCTAATTTAGTCCACATTAGGGCCACGGACCCCCATTTGATGAGATTTTGTCTCTCAGACCCAAATCTGAGAATATTTTTATTGTTAGATATGATTTTGTCCAGAATTCCCATCTGTATTGAGGGATAACAGTGAAACGAATCATTCTTCTGCATTCTCTAATTGAGTTCACTTCTTGTAAATGAAATTATGCGGAAGTTTAACAATTCATTCAACTTTCTGGGGATCCCCTGGAGCCCCCTCAAGGACCCCTGGTGGTCCCCGGACCCCACGTTGAGAACCACTTTAGATCGCTGAAACATTTTCTGCTATCAAACTCCATTGTAGCTGCTGGAAATACATCTAGGCTCTAATAATAATATTATTAACGGGGAAAAAAATGGAAAAACATGTCACGTTGTCTAAGTCTGCCCTACCAAACAACACAAAGGACTCTGAAATGCAAGATACTCCACCAATAGCTGTAGTGTTAAAGTGTTTTAGGGTGGAGTTGTGATTTAAGGAGCTGCCAACCCACCTGCAAGAATTGCATTAGTATGGATTTCAGTGGAGAGTTTTAGTGTCCCATGATGGTCTAAATGCTGTTTCAGAGGCTTTTCCACCCTGACATGAATAACATTCTAGGGGAAACACTGATGGACTGAATCTATAGGGCTAAATGTGCGAGGCAGTTCAGGGTGCGTCTCATTCTAACGCCATCCCCGCTAAGAACATGCCAATCAATCGCTAATCGGATCTTTGTGGGCCGCGTGAATGAAAGAGCGTGGATTTAGGTCCCGCAGGCCCGGGGCCAGACCTCTAGCATGTTCCAATAAGACGTAGGGAGCTGCTAATAAGAGCATATATCTTGCCTCCCCGCGCTCCCACCCAGATCAATAGCGTATTGAACCGAACGCACAGGGAATAGATTCACTCCGGCTCGCCTCTTTATAGCCGGCTGGATCAAAGCAGCAGCAAGGGCTTTCGGATCTCTGCAGCGGCTCGCTCCTATAGCCAGCCCCCCCCCCCACACACACACACACACATGAAGATAGTATTGATTGGTTGAATGATGGTATGATATAATAGGTACATTAAAGGGGCCCTATTACAGGAATTCAGATTTTCTTCTATTTGTTTGTATACAAGGTGTTTAACGAAGAGTTTGATTCTTTTTTTTTTTTGAGTAGTTCATTTTACAGGCAGATTCAGACGCCAGTAAACGCATCACAACTGGACTTGGTCTTGATCGCCTCCGCTCAGCAGTTTTACCTCGTTAGATTAAGAGGAGCTGCCGTTGTCGGCCAATCAGGATCGAGTATTGTGAGGACTTAGTCTTCACAATGATTCAATGTACGCCCTTTTGCTTGAAACATCATTATTATGATCCTGACTCATAGAAACAAAATCATGAAAACTGAATCATATGGAACCTTTAAATTCATGGTTGACTAAATGAGACAATTTTACAGATCTTCATCATTATTTTAGAGATAATGATGGATATTACATACATAGTGTTTTGAAAATGAAATTTATTGTTGTTGACATTGCATTCTGGTCAACTGTCCCAGCTGGGAATAGTCGAGGCTTTTGTTAAAAGTTGTTTTCAGAAACGACATCAATTATTAATACTTTTTTCCTGTATGCAAATTCAGAACGACTTAATTAACGTGATTGAGGAAATATTCGTACATGCTGTTTGTCTAGCAGCTGAGAGTGCTCCCTTGATCCATCCCTAGTCAAATCAATGTCTTATTGTGCTCAGCGTCCCTGTGCTTTGTTGCTATTTTCATGTTATACATCTAATAGCCTTGCTCTATTTCTCTACCCAAAAGAAATAGATGTTTTTTTTTTCACAGTGGCTGCATTTCTTAAAGCAATCTCCCGGTTTCTGTCCCTTGCTCTATTTCCAGACCTGAGGGGAGCGTGTTATTTTGCTGCTGCTGCACCCTCAATGGACGTCTACTGTCAATATTGTAATAGTCCTGTAAATGGAGTCACTGGGTCGGATAAACCCTGGTGAGATGTTATGTTCCGTAGGGAGGCCAATTTTCACCAAATACTATAAAATCTCCGCAGCTGTGCTCTGGCTTTCCTGGGGAAAAGGCTATTTTTTTCGATCGGAGACAAAACCGTAATAGAATATTACATTCTCGAAGTCCCCCCTCTGTTCTATTTCATCACCAACAGCCTTAGCGAGGGGAATACCGGTGCGATTACGCTAAGAGGCCGGTCGTGTGTATTTGCTGTGTAAATGCCTCGCGATCGGCAGAGGATCCTGGCTCTCTCTCTCTCTCAGCAGCATCCACACCTCCCCCTGAACCAACACCAGGGACTGGTGGGTCTCCGTGTTTGGCAAACACTCTTACCCGATGAGGCTCAGAGTGCCAGCGGTAGTAACGGTGCGTGATACGGCACCGTGCTGCAGACCCTTTTGTAGATGCGTGCGTGAGAGGCGAGGCTGAGCGGGAAAAACAACAAGAGAAAACAGAGCGTAGTCGGGTACTAATGAGAGGAGAGCAGGAGCGCGCAAGGGTTAGACAAATATCAATATTTTTGTCTTGAAGCTGCTGATTGCCAATATTATAACATAAGCGATATCATTTTCACGGCCAACTAAATTACAGGGACTGTGCAGATGGAAAAGCATCAGAAACAGCATTTAGACCATCATGGGACACTAAAACTCTCCATTGAAACCCATAATATTGAATAATCTCTTATGTGGGTTAACTGCTCTTTTAGGCACCTATATTCAATGGTAGCGGAAACACATTTGGAATACATTTGGCCTTTAAATGAAGCATTAATTAATAAAAAGCATTATTGAACGATTAAATGATGTTAATAAAATGTGCAAAGAACATAAAATGCCATTGCAGGTTTTACAGGCTGTTTGTTTTATGTAGCTCTTGTCAGGGAGGAACCTCCATCATATTGTCTGTGAACGACATGGACTGGCTGGTAATTAATCTTTCATAAAAGGCCAATAATGTCCCGATAAATGCCCCCATCCATATATTTTGAAATCATCTGTGAACCAAATGTATTTTGACTAGAAGACGGCAAGAATTAATAACTTTGTGATACAACCATGCAGGGGCGGACTTAGGGATTTGGGGGGCCTAGGCAAAGGCAAGCATGGGGCCCCCTGAATCCCCCCCTGAATCCCTCCTGAATCCCAACTCTCTTGTTTTTTAATCTATATTTTCTGTATATAAACTTGAGTAGGTTTGCTTATTTTATTTTTTTTAACTTCTCTCTCAGCTACTGATGCAGTGGCAATGGAAATTAGCTTAAAGTAACCAAAAGAGGAGTGTTTAAATTGATTCAAACTAAGCTTACATTAGTTGTATTCTTGTCTTTTGTGGGGCCCTCTGGCTGCGGGGCCCAAGGCAGTCCCCTACCTTTGCCTAATAGTAAGACCGCCCCTGCAACCTGGTAGCCTCACTTGCGAGTTACAGTAGCTGTGCGATAGGCATCTGGACGTCCCATGTGGATCTGTTCTGAATGCTGAACACCAATACTAGCTAATCAGGTGGTCTGGCTCCAAGGCACTTCCTCCCTGATGTAAAGAGGGGTTATTAGGACCCAGACTGTGGATATGGTGATGATGGCTCTGCGGTCAGGGCTAATGCACACGGCCCACCACATATCTCTACAAGAAGCTCGGCCGTGCCGTTTGTACACTGCGCCTTTTGTACAGCGGGATCCTTTCTAATCAGCCTCTCTCTGAAGAGAAGTGGAACAAATAAATGAATAATTGATTAGGTTTCACTGTAGATGAATTAGCCCAGTTAGAGAGAGTGTGCATTTAATCCTCTCTGAGAAGTCCTGTGCAGAGTATTGCTACAGTATACTTTACCTGAGGCGTATTATACATTCTACAATAAATATAGCGCTATAAAGCATCCGGTTTTATTTGACACTGTGTATTGAAATAGTAAAACATGTTAACACAGAGCATTTAATACAACCCCCCTTCCTTTTTAACCCTGCCTGAGCGAAACATTCCACTTGCTTCTCTTCCTATGACGTTCTTGTGCAAAACGACAGAACTGTGTGTGACGTAACAGTAGAACTCGCACTTTAAGATGATAGAAACACAATGTGATTACTTTCAGAATTATCAGATCTTAAAAAAAAACCCACTAGACATCTTAAAAGCAGCCTAAAGGCAATTCCGTCTGAGAAAACGACATTGTAACCGGCGTTTTCTGGTCAAATTAGAGAAGAACTTAGAATGTGTGGAATGGACGGGGAGGGGAGGGAAGGCAGAGGGAGGTAGAGAATGAGCAGAAGAAATAGAGGAGTACGTGTGCTCTAGGTTATACTGATATATCGGTTTGGCCTTTTGCCTCACCCTAAGGAGCTGCTAAGTTTCATAAATTCTTGGGGAATCATTGAATACTTGTAATTTTTTTGGAATCTTTTGGATATGAAAATGGTTCAATCCTAGAATGCTGGCCTAAAAACCCATATCGGTCAAACGCTATTTGTACTCCTATCCTCTCCTCATTTGCTGTGCTCAGTGTAGCAGTGAAGAGGAACAGCAGGGAGGTGCTTGACTGGCAGCTTGACCAGCAGCCGTGTTGTGTGTGACTCTCCAAACCATTTATTGAAGTGGGTATTATTGTAGGGAAGTGAACAATTATACTGGGAAATGTCAGCGGTGCCTTGAGCCCCCCCCCCCCCCCCCCAACCTCCCAATAAACAGACGCAGAGGGGAAGGATATGATCGGAAAGAAGGGGAAGGCAGAAACCATACTGTATAAAGACACTCCCCATTAACTGCAATGTTAGCATTCACGTTTTCTCTCCCCTCCTACTGACGCTTTTATTACTTTTCCTGTATTCTGACAATAAATACAACATTTTTGTCTTGTCCTCTGTCACAATGTTTTTGTTATTTTCGAGAAACATATTCATAACCATTAAAATCCACTTATCTCGAACCACTAAAATGCTAACTGCGGCTAATGAAGCATGTCTATGTGTTTTAGGAGAGGTGGACAGATATCATTTTTTAAGCTAGGCTATGTGGCATAGGCTAACTCCTGGCCTGAAACAGAAAGATATGCCATTGACAACATCCCATTGAATCTCCGAATAAGTGATGACAGTCGGAGGTGACAGAAAGTAGGAGTTCCTAACATTACAGGCAATGGTGGGAACCTTTTCCTGTACCCTCACTGGAAATCCATTGTGTAGACATACAAGTCGTCATTGTGCACGCAAGAAAATCTGAAGGGAATTATTGTTTAAGAGATATCTTGAGATTTAGTTAGTAGTTTTAGTTTAGTTAGTGTTTTTCACGTTTCAGCATTTGGCTTTCAGTTTCTCTAAAATGGCAGGTTAGCAATGTTAGCATTCCGTTGAAACCAGCAGGGTCCCAGCTAGCTTGCCGTGGCTAGTAGTAGGGCTGGGCGATATGGACCAAAAATCATATCTCGGTATTTTTAGGCTGAATGGCGATACACAATATATATCTCGGTATTTTCTACGAAGTGGGCTAAATGTTCAGTTGTAAGTCAAAGCCACATGTGAGATGTCACAAGCACTTTCATTAAAACAAGACTGTGATCAAGATAAAATGCAAAGACAGGGTTTCCTTCCCTGTTTTAGAACTGTCTGGTAACTAGTCTGGTAAGTTCAGAAAATTACATCACTTTATTGTAATGCAGCCTTCAAAACCAGGAAAAGACAACACTTATGCCATATCACGATATTACGATATCCAAAATCTAAGACGATATCTAGTCTCATATCACGATATCGATATAATATTGATATATCGCCCAGCCCTAGCTAGTAGCGCCCCTTGGTTTTAGAGGTGGTCACTGATGCTAGCATGCCATTTTAGGGAAACTGAAGGATCAAGGTAGAAACCTCTTTCCACAGTGTGAATAGAGTGTGACTGGTGGAGAGAAATACCCCAACTAAATTTCCAGTTGCCATATCTTTAAACATATCTTTAAACACCTATAGGACTGCGAAACCAAATGTTGCTTAGTTCATCCCTGCGTCATTGCCTTTTGCTTCATGGAAACATGCCAACAGTGGTTCCTATTCTCACCATTTTGATTTGATACTTATTCTGCGTTTCTGTATTTTGTCATATTTATGAAGACAAGGAGTTATGGTGGAGTTGATAAAACATTACTGGAACTTTGTTTTGCTTTTCAACCCTTTGATATTGATACCTTAATGTAACACCAAAAAAGGTCTTTTTATGGCTTTTGATGTTGTCTGCTGTTCTGTGACTTGAATAATGATGGCCAGGCTTGGTAGACAGGTATCATCATTACAAATAAGGACAAAGGAGGCAGGGTGCCCTAATGGTGAGAGAGTCTGTACTTAAACCAGAGGACTCGGGTCATGAAGCCCCATGTCGACAAGCATCTGCCTTGCTGAAATGTCCTTGAGACCCTACCAGCTCCAGGATGCTGTACAAGGTATCGCATTGTTATATTCTAAGAAAGAACTTGGTAAGAGCAGTAGAGTGAAGAGAACTTTCTCATAGCACAGCATTCCGTTTGGATCTTTACTATAGCCAAGCCTCAGTTGTGAATAGCAAAATGCCTTAATCATAATGGTTTTCTATATTTCACATATATGGAGTATGGTTGAATTCCCCCAGCTTAATCCTATCCTCAGGTTATTAGACTGAAGTTCATGTGCAATGCTTCGTAGGAGGCCTGCCGATCCCTTTCCTTCCTGACGAACGCGTCCACGCCTGATCAGCCCGCTCTCTGGAGTGGAGAAAGAGTTTGTGATTTTGCTTTATTCACTCCTATTGCTGCGCGGCCTTGTCCCGCCACCCAATGAGCAGCGCACTGAGGTTTTTGTTACAGAGACTCATTGGAATGGCGGCTCGTATTTCAGCTCCTGGCACGCCGACGGGCAGCTGGCCGCTTCGGTCTTGCTGAGTGGCGATCCCGCAGCGCCACTGGCAACGCCCACCCGGACGCCGGCCTAGTGGTGAGGAACCGAGTTCGCTAAACTAACGCTTAGTGAGTTTAGCCCTGGAGCAGTTTTGCGTTGCATTTGGACATATGAGAACACAGCAGTCGGACCGAGACCTCGTTGAGAGAGTTTCTTTGTACGTTTCCAAACCGACCCTTGTGTTTTGTTTGGAATGACAAATGCGATCAAATTCCCAGCCAACTACAAGAAGCACTCTGCACGAGTCGGGTCGGATCATTTGACACTCCAAATGAAGCTGATACTTCCGCCCCATGCTTGTTTACTCCAGAGTTGCTTTTTCACACCAATTTCTGACCAGTGGAGGAAATGACTGCCCCCCACATGGTTTTGTCGATAAATTAGGGTTTGCTTGAAATTCTGCCATGTCAAACACATTGACGAAGCCAATGCTGACACACAGCAAAGTAACAACTCGTCACTCTTGCCAAATAATAATTACTTGTCAGTCATCAGTCATTATTCCATTATACCATTGTTCCCAGAAATGTAGTCTATTTATTAGCAGGTTTTTAAGTTTTGATGGCAAATGACTTCGGATAGGGTTTAATGGATTGAGTGTTAGCCCAATTTGAGAACCACTGACCTAGAATAGTAGCGACCTCTTTTCAGAAAGTAAGGCTGGATCAGTCATGAAATCAAGAATGTATGATGCTCAACTACTTTCTAGCTCAAACATTTTTGCCAGTCTACCATTGGGTTTTTCAAATATTCAACTGTTACAGCCCTCTGGATAGCAGCATCAGCTAAATGCCCTAAAATGTAAAATAGTAAGGAAATGCCAGTAATGCCAGAAACCCTTTAAAGGTCCTATTGCGTTAGTATTAGATAGTGAAAGTGGCTGGTATTTTTTTGGGATGAACCAGCCACTGAGGCCAAAGGACAAAAGTCTTAGCTCTCTGCCCTATAAGTCCTATGCATCAGTCACTATGTTTCAAAACAGGGTCTCACAGCAGTGCAAGGCATCCGTTTTGTGCACAGAATCTCATCGGGCATGTCGAGGGAGGCAGGCGGAAAAAAATCAATTCTGATTGAACTTTGGACCATTTCGGGGCACGTCTGGAGCATTTCCAGTCTGTGTTCCCTCATTACCGTGACGGGAGGGATCTCCTGCCACTCCACCGGCCTAACCGGCCTCAGCCTCTCTCTCTCAGCCCGTCAGATGTTCCCAGGAAATGGATGAAGTAGAGAATGAGACAGAGAGGACAGGAGGCAGACAGAGAAGCTGTGTGTTGATGTGTTTTTTTTTTTTTTTTGTCGGAGTGATGTGTCTGAGACAGTAGATCGATGGCCCGGGAGGTGTCTCTAGCCAGCTGCCCTCAACCCCCCCCCCCCCACCACCACCACCACCACCACCACCACCTCCCCCCCACCCCCGGGGAGCTGATTGATCTGAGAGCTGGTTGTCAGGGAGGGTCGGGACCCCACGGGGAGCCAGGCGCCATCTCCTCTCAGCTACCGGCCGTGTATCTCTGCACGCTACCTTGCTTGCACTCTCATCTAGCTACAGGGGAAGCCAGCCAGAGGGCATGCTGGGAAAATCAGCTTGTGGCTGAGAGCTCGCATGAATGCGACTGCGTATATATGCAGTAGGATCAAATTAACCCATACGTCTAATGTATTTTGGCAGGGTGCCACATCCAAATTGGAAATTTTAAATAGGCTCTTTCCAGAATCTGTTACTTTGCCCCGTTCAGCCATGTTATCTCTTTGTCTAGATGCCAAGCGGTGATGAGTGCAGTTTATTGAGCGCGGCCTGTCATTATGTTAAGCTGATGTCCATTACATGACTACTGGCATTGGCCCCAAGCTCTGACTGAACTCAAAGCATTGATTTGCACTTACTGTCCATCACAGAGACGGTCCAGTCTCATTTTATAGCATCAGCACATAGGCCTCCGAAGGGAACCATATGACCTGTTTGATCGGGGAATTATTGCGGTCCTGTGCAGTTCAATGGCTAGAGCATGGCACTGGACACACCCATGTGAAAAATGAATGCACTTGTAGTACTGTAAAGCACTTTGGATAGTCCATCCACCAAGTGACAGATGTTATGTTTTGTTATACACTAGTGTTGTGTTGTGTTGTCTTGTCTGTTGTCTTGTCTGGCATACAGTGTGTGCCAGCAAGGGTTTGGTGTCAAACCATGTTTGATACTATTTGAATTATTGACTACAACCAGCACTGCTCCCAGGCCCAGATTCACTAAAGGTTTGCGCAGGGAGAGTTGATCACACTTGTCTGGCTTGCGATGCTACTAACCATGCATAAGGAGTGGAAAG
Organism: Centroberyx affinis; assembly: GCF_046629955.1. Classification (NCBI taxonomy): domain Eukaryota; kingdom Metazoa; phylum Chordata; class Actinopteri; order Beryciformes; family Berycidae; genus Centroberyx; species Centroberyx affinis. Next base: position 17,271 of record NW_027281507.1, on the reverse strand, counting down.
TGTGGCTAGTAGCACTGATTATAAAAGAAAGCCACTTTGTGCCTGCTCTGGTCATAGCTGTGTAAATTATATGTAAATCTCATTATTTTGCCCACATAATATTTGAGGAATTGAGATTCCACCAAATTCACAACACTTCACGATACCAACTCAGCCCAAGTTATTGTAGAGCAGTGGTTCTCAACGTGTGGTCCGGGGACCACCAGGGGTCCTTGAGGGAGTGCTAGTGGATCGCCAGGAAATGTATGAATTGTTAAACTCATTTACAAGAAGCACAATTACAGAATGTAGAACAAATATAGACTATTTTGATGTTATCTCTTTACCTACAATACAGATTGTCATGGGATTCTGGACCAAATCATATCTAACAATAAAAATCTTCTCAGATTTGGGTCAGAGAGACAAAATCTCATCAACTGGGGGTCCGTGGCCCTAATGTGGACTAAGTTAGGGGTCCTTGATAGGGAAAAGGTTGAGAATCACTGTTGTAGAGCATATAAGATCCTTCGAAAGGCACAAAGAGTTTGTCCGTTCAGTATGGCTGCTGTCATCTCTGCAGGAAGCAGGCATCATCACCAGCAGGTCACAGTTTTCTGTCCCAGAATCTCAGATCAGATGAGGGGAACGCTCCAATTATAAAGGGGCTTTAGGGCGCGAGGGTGCTCGGTTAGTGTTACAGCTGAAGCAATTTGTGCTTGCCACTGGTGATGAAGGGGGATATTTGCTTGCTTGCGCTCTTTTTGACGGCTTAATTGTGCCATAACTTCATCTGCATAAATTTCTTAGTCGATACGAAGAAAACTTAAAAGTATTGCTTCGGTGTCATTTCCTCTCTCGCCATTCATGTTAGCGGTGAGAGCGAGAGCAAGTTTACATAACCGTGTGTCAGAGGTATTATTACAGGTACTTCATCATCTGTGAACCCATGCCATGCCCCCCCCCCCCTAACCACCCCACTCCCCCCTCCCCCCTCCCCCCCAGAGATTTATTTGTTGCCATGGAGACAAGCTGGGGATGGTATTCAATATGGATGAAGGCTTGTCAGGGTTCAGCGTCTATGGGTTGGGTCGGTCGGTTGGCGATCGGTTGTGGGAATTTCATGGGTGATTTGATTTTTGCTTATTGACAAATTGCACCTATCTTGCATCTACTGCACACATACTCTAGCCCCCCCCCCCTCCCCCTTCACGCACACACACAAAGATATTGTACACAGTTTTCATGTGGTTGCATGCCAACTATGGTTGAACTACACATTTTTTTTAACCCCAATCAGAGTTAAAGAAGTTCCTGGTGGATTGGGAGCTCTCTCTCTTTCTCTCTCACACACACACACACACACACACTAAAAAAAACCCACCCATGACAAGATGAGATCATAGAGCAGCTACTGTATAAAAGCAGTTTGCCATTCCGCTCAGGCAGACGTTTTCAAGATATGTCACGTTTTGTTTTAAGCTAATTCTGGGAGAGAAGCAGCTACGGTGTCAGACACTGTGCGGCAACAAAGGCACATTGTAACAGAGTCAATTGGAGTGGGAACTTCATGTCATCCCAATGTCTAACTACAGAGATAAACAAGTCAAATCCAGGAGCAGTGAACTATCTCTCTCATTTCCATTCTGCTGGCATGACAGTGATTGCGCACACTGCCAAAGCACAAAGTGACAAAATGAAAATCTGCTCCAGAACAATAGCAATTAAATAAGAACAGATTATATCTACAGTGTTAATCTATATTCAGTACTGTTGCCACACTTCCCCGTCATGTGTGACAATAATCTTGTTGTAAAAGTTTTGCATTACACTTTAAGTGACTCTAGTAAGTAAATAGGGAACTTTCTGATGAGTCTTTCTCTTTGTCTATAAGGCAATTCACTTGGTTTTATTGGCATGGAGCCTGTGTCGGCCAAGCAATAAAGTAGCAATGGAGGTAATATTCGAAACATTAACAGATGGCTAGTAGCAGTTAAACAAAAATCAATAATTATCAGCTGTAGCACGAGAAATACGCATTCAATAGCAGTTCAAATCAATTCGGCTGTTCCATTCAATTAATCATAATGACCTCCCTGTGTAGATATGTTGGATTGGGGATATATATATATAATGGATATATGCATATAGACACAGAGTCTATTCTCTCTCTCTCCTCATTTCACTATCTCTCTCTCACCCTCCCTCTCTCTCTCTCTCTCTCTCTCTCTCTCGGTGCATCCCAGTCTCCTGGCTGCTCGTCTCTAATGAGATCAGTGGAGCCTCCTTTGTTTCTATGGCGACGCCTCCAGTCGTCTCCGCTGTGGCTTCCCCTCCCTAAGCATCCCTCCCTCCCTCTCTCTCTCTCTCCATCTCTTTCTTTCTCTCTCCCTGTTCTCTCTCGGCCTTATTGTCTGCCTTCCTCGCCATCTATCAGAATCAGAGCGGCTTTACCAGCAAGTCTACTTGCGTTGCCAAAACACTTGTGGATATGTATAAGGATTAATGAGGGATGTAGTGGTAAATAAAAAAGGAGGGTAAACTATGACCTGATTGACATAAGAACAAACAACCACCGATATGAACAAACATCAAGTAGCCTATATTTTAAAAGCAATAAAATGCGACTTTTTTCCCTTTAAGGGGCAATAAGAACGGGTTTTACTGCCCTCCATAGGACAAAATGACCATAATATATGTGTGGGGGTTGATAGGGTTGTTGATCAATACCAATGACTCAACCATTACTTGGCCAGGTGCTGCGACTTCTGGCTTCATCATTCACCCCCACCCCCCAATTTTGCCAGTGTGATCAATAAAGGTCATAGAATACCTTATGCCCCTTTAACAGACGTTATCCTCATATAACTTCCATCAGTTTGATACCACTTAACTATGATGCCTACAGCGAATTTATGCTATAAAGATTTATATCGCAAGGTGCTAAACTCTCACTACATCCCTGGAATTAATATAAAATGCACGCAAATAGAAGAAAGTCCATCGTGCTTAGGCTATATTTACCAGCAGAAGCAAATGAATCAAAATGGACAATCACACCAAAACAAGTCTAGCAGCTGAATGGGTAGTGGGGGGAGGGGGGGGGGGGGGGGGGCTGGAGTCCCACTGGGGGCCGCCTGTGATGCAAGCACTCAACAGCGCTGTGAGATGCTCTGGAAAACAGCATCCAACGAAATGGCACAAGTTATGTAATGGTATCATACCTGACAGGGATTACAGTGTGGGTTTTTTTTCAGCAGTGGTTTCTGTTAGACTGGGAAATCGGGATGGGGGGGGGGGGGGGGCGATACGCTTATCTCACAATACGCGATATGCGATACGCGACACACGATTCAATACAACAATCACAACAACAATGTAAACAATGTGACATGAATACACAAAATCTCTCGGTTTCTCTTTCTCTTCCCCCCCTATTCTTTTCGTGTCTCCCCGTCTGCCCTTCTAGCCATCTATCTCTCAGCGCCCTAATCTAGTTTCTCCCCCCCCCCTCTCGCTCTCCTTTTCACGCCTCTCCCCCTCTCTCTCTCTCTTTTCCTGCCTCTCCCTCTCTCTCTCTCTCTCTTTCTCTCTCTCCTAACCTTTCTTTCTCTTGCCTCTCTTCCTCTCTCTACCAATCTCACACACCGCAAATGCTGGAAGAAAAAGAGAAGCGCTGTCAGAGCAGAGCAACAAAGGCGGCGTTAATCTGATTTGTCACCCGATCTGAACCCGAAACCCCCCCCCCCTTTCCTCCCCCCCCCCGATGCCGCCCCGGGACGATGTTTTCCCGGCCCCCGAGCCAAGTCCGAGAACGGTGCCGCCATGAATATTCAGCTGAATATTAAATTTCGGGGTCAGTCTGATCTGAAGCTGCAGCATGGATGGCGTTTCAGCTCTGCAGAAAATCACAACACCGCGTCAGGCTGCAGTGGGGGGGGGGGGGGGGTTTCGGTCGCATGGGGGCCCCGGGGGGGGGGGGGGCATCGGCGAGGGGCCCGATCCGTCGTGGAGTTTGTGCCCCGGCAGCGAAATAACGGCAGCGTTCCGATGTACCGTCTTTCTCCAGACGTGAATTTCTCGACAGGAGGAGAAAATATTGAAAATGACTGAGATATTACGACTTCATATTAAGAGTTCTATTCCTGAAGAAATCATTACCTGAAGTTCAGCGTTCAATATTGCTAAAACCTAGGGGGGAAAAGAACTTCAGTTACCTACTATCCTTTAAAATACATCATGTGTTTTCACTTGCACAATGAATTAGTGCAGTGATTCTCAACCTTTTTAATATCAAGGACCCATAATTTAGTCCACATTGGGGCCACGGACCCCCATGTAATGACATTTTGTGTCTCAGACCCAAAGCTGAGAATTTGTCCAGAATTCCATGACTGTCTGTATTGTAGGTAGAGAGATAACAGTGAAACTATGATCAAAACTCATTATTCTACATTCTCTAATGGTGTTAACTTCTTGTAAATGAAATAATGCTTAAGTTTAACCGTTCATCAATTTGCTGGGGACCCCCTGGAACTCCCTCAAGGACCCCTGGTCGTCCCCGGACCCCACGTTGAGAACCACTGAATTAGTGGATTAAAAACAAATGATGCTCTGTTAAAAATGTGCAATAGTTATATTTAATAATAAGGGGAAAAAAATGACAAAAAGTAAAACTGAGTATTATAATACGATGACAATACAATATGAATTTATGCAATTACACACTCATTTTAAGTTGTTTGCAACAGTGATGACAAAAACCAAACATTAGGTTGTTAATACTCTGTTAAAGTAAGCAACACTTTCCACACATTTTTCAAACTCTATAGTCAATCCTAAACCTCCAGCCTGAAGAAGTAATGAGAACAAAAGGGAAACCATCAGTTCACATTTGGGTTCAGCTGATATGGGATTTTAAAAACAGTCAGCCAGGTTAAGGTCTTCCCATAGACAACCAGTGTAGTATTGATCAATTCTACAATAAATATGTAATCAAGCAAACAGTGGATGGCACTGACTGGCTTTAATAAAAGGCCAATTTTGGCAAACTGATATACTGGCAAACATATTTAAGTTGTTTTCTTCCTACGGATTCTTTGCCTGACTCCAGTCCCATTTCCATATGTGGGTATAGACGTCTGTTTATTTATGACAGTTTGCCATACGTTATTTGTTTGCATAATAGTGACGAATCTGCTGTGTGTGTCAGAGTTTGTCTGGTGGAAAATCCTGTTACCATGGAGACAGGAGTGACCTGTTATGATGTGACACTCAAGTCATAAACTTCTATCATCCAGACAGCTGCTTATTCAGCAAGATTTGGAAAGAAAATAGTGGAAAACAACTGTGTACAGCAGTATTCTTAACAAAGTTATCAAGTGCTGTTAAATAAAAGGAGACATTGACATATACTGGATATGACTCTGTAAATATTGTCATATTATTCCTCCATACCAGACTCAACACACATCTTTGGAGGTTTACTCAAAATAGAACAGTAAACACAGTAGTATAAATTATCATTACTGTTGAGTCAGTGTAATGCGCATCTGAGGAGAGTGAGGAATAGCAACTTATTATTCACTGTCACATTTTTCAGAAACATTTGATCTTATTCATATACAGTTGAGATAATTAATTCATATGATCCATGGCATGAACTCAAGCACACCTTAACAGAATATTTATGTATTTGTGTGGGTGAAAGAAATAGAGGAAGATGGAGTGTGCTGAGGAGTCATACAGATATTTAGTGTTATTTGTTGCCAGCCAATTGAAACTACTGTATTCCTTTGTATAAATATTAAACATCATCATAAACATTATTATATGCATTTATCCTCATTGAATTTATTATACAAAGGCAGTCGTAAATCAGGGAGCAAACCATGAAATCAATTAAAATACGCCTATAATGAAGAGAGCTTATGATAAACAAGGAAATGGGGATAGAAATATTTTTTTTTCTCCAACGTGAAACCACATCAAGGGTATGGTGGCAGAAATCCTTCATTTCATGCCATCTTAAATGCCTTGTCTTATATCCATCATGCTGATCTGGGTCATTGCTTTCAATACCTATTCTCTAAGTGTCGGAACAGCATTAAAGAAGTGTCAAAATGGAATCAAGATGATGTCAAAATAACATCAAGATGGCATCAAAATAGTGTCCAAATAGTATCCAAGTAGTGCTGAAATAGCATTGGTTGTGCATTAGCCAAAATCACGTCAAAATAGCATCAAAATAATGCCAAAATAGAGCAAATATAGCTCAAAAATAGCATCAAAGACGTGTTACAAGCAAAGATCCTGTATAGACCCATGGCTCCTGTGTTCAATTCAAATTGTGGAATTTGAAGTTTCACTTTAGTTTTCACACCGGGAGACTTTTGGATTGAGTACAATGCTATTTGTCTACTAGTCTGGTTAGGGTTAGGGTTAGGCTCATTAGAGATCGATTTAGATTCATTTCTATATATTGACCAACTTTTGATTTGGTGGCGATGTAAGGCAAACACTGCATCTCACGGTTAAAGCTGCCCTCTAGAGGCCATCTCATGAAACATCCACTGACTGACTGACCTGAGTTTGCCTTGTGATGCCCTCGGCTGCGCTGTGGGAAAATCATGTCAGAATAGAATATCAATTAGTGTCAAAATAATCTCTAAATAGTGTTAAAATCATATGTATACCATACCTTTTTCAACAACTTTTTTGCCCAATTCCCAATTATTTTTTTTAATACCTTGAACTTACCTGATTCTCGTTGCATGCATTTCCTGACTCCATACCAGAGCTGTATAGGAACCCCAGGAGAAGGCTTGCCGCCCCTGCTCGGAGTCTTGCTACTGTAAAGTCGTGAATAAAACAGGGGCAGCTCTTTGCTTGGCTGCACTCATCCTTCACCTCACACCGGGCTGATTTCACGCCACGGGACGCTCACTCAGGTGCAGCTGGGATGCCCCGGCAGTGTGTTACCAATGCAGTTTGAACACGTGCTGAGAAAAGGCCCATCGGTGTGTTTAGGTTTAGAATAGACAGATCATGTGAGCTGTGTGTGTGTGTGTGCTCTTGTACTTCTAGGGTAAGGTTTAAAGATAAAGTTAGTTTAGGGTTAAAGTAATAGTCCCTACTGTCTACTACTCCCTATGTCTGATTAATATAACACAATGGTGTTTCAACCTATATCCAGTTCATGAAAGCTTTTCCACTCTCTGTTCTAAACAGCCGGTGTCTGGTAGCTCCTTCCTGTGAAAAATCCTTACTGCATACAGGAAGTGATGCGTTTTATATTTCCTGTTTGTTTGGAATAAACAGAAGAAGGAGAACTGGGTAGATAGCATGAGCAGTGATAGCCACCATGGCTGAACAGACAAAGAAAAGAGAAACTCAAACTGCATCAACAGAAAATCCAAGCTCCGCCCCCCCCCTACTGTTTGACTGACAGGTGATCTGTCTGACCGACACCATGCTGTGTGTAATAGGCGTGGCATTGGAGTTGTCTAACACACTCTTTCAGTGCTTGACATTGACTTTATATCTTTGTTGTTTTTTTCATCGATGACAAAGATCAGGTTTGAACACCAGCTTGCATCACGGCGCCCCCCGAACGAATCTAAATGTGTGTGTGTGTGTGTGTGTGTGTGTGTGTACGCAGTCGAGCTCTACCTCTCCTCTCGACATAATTGGCTGTTTTCCACTTCACCTGCCGCAGCCCGCCGCTAATGGAGCTCCCCAGGTCGGGGCTCGTGGACGGGATGACGCCGGCTAAGTGTGTGATGTGATGTTCTATTCTGGAGTCATCATCTGATTCAGCTTGCCTATATTACCGCCTGCCTGCCTGCCTGCCTCGCTAGGGGTAGACGAGGTGTGTGTGTGTGTGTGTGTGTGTGTGTGTGTGCGTATGCATGTGCTATCCTCCAGAAGTCAGCTGCGAAGCTCACGGCCGTAATTACCGAGTCAGTGAACCTCCGCTGGAATGCAAATACTTGGACTTGTAATTCGTGTTGAGTGAGCTGTTGGGCAAACTGTTGCAAATGAAACCTACAACGGGGGCACCGTGTCGAGCGCTATCGTGTGTATCAAAGCGTTGCGGCGAGGTAGAGGGGCCTTCAGTGGACTGTGAAGGACTGCACCCGTTCACTAGAGGTGCCGTAACAGGCGGCGGTGGTGATGGAGTGGCTCGGCGTCCCGGGACAAAGCTCCCCGCCCCGATTGCCGGCGATAAAGCTTATCACTTCTCATCGAGCGGCTTCACATCTCATATGAGAAAGTGGAAATTGATGATATTTCGATATTTCCCCACCGCCACAATATTGAACATTAAGATAAGAATTTCTCTTTGGGAGCACACACAGCTGCTTATAAAGATCTACGTTTGAAATAGTGAATATGCGACAGAGACAATCTGGAATTTATTGGGTCGTCCGACTTTTAGCGAGCTTTACAGCGTTTTTTTTTTTTTTACTGCGAATGCTTCCAAACAGGATAAATGTCAAAGTTTGTAGGGCATCAGAATGTCTTGTAAAACTCACTGTCATACTGTCAGGCACAGCTACACACACACACACACACACACACACATAAAAGAGCTGAAATGAAACCTACACCCTGTCAACCCCCTTGTAGCAAAAGCTGAGATGATAAAACTCACTGGCAAAGAGCTAATAAATCTCTATAGTAAACAAAGCCATTGTAGGGGCGACAGCATTTATGGATTGGGCCTTTAACCTGGAATGGGCAAAAGGGCCATAGAGTTCCATCTCATACCGTTAAGTATTACTAATTATTCAGTTCCTTAGTACTAATAGTATTTCTAGTCATGCAGCACAGTGCCGTTTGAGTGCGCAGCAAGCCTGCCATAAGCACACTTAGGCAGCCATTGGGCAATGTATAATTCATCAACGTAGAGAAAGTTAATAAATTACAAAGCAGTGACTTTGTCAATTCTCTAAAACCGGCATCGCATTAATTGCAGAATATGCTGGCACCGCACTCCCCCTGGCCTCTCGCTCGCCCATAATTTGTTTATGATTGCGATGATTTTGAGAACGCGACCTCCGACTCCTGCCGTCGACGGCGCCGATGAGTGGCGGGGATCCTCCTCTCTCTCTCTCTCTCTCTCTCTCCGGTCCGAACGGGATGATGGATGGATGGCTGCTCGCTGTTTGAGGGGGAGGGGAGGGGAGGGGAGGGGAGAGAGGGCTGGTTGTTACCCGCTGCTGTAAACTGTATGGCGGGAGAGGAGAGGGTGGTGGGAAGACTGGGAAGTGGAGTAAACAGGCATAATTTAATGGAGTTAGCTATGTAGACTCATGTTGTGTGTTATTATTGATAGTTATAGATAGGGCTGAACAATTAATCAAAATTTTATGGAAATCGCAATATGGCCTACGGCAGTTTTCAAATCGCAGGAGGCGCAATATTTGTTAAAGGTGAAATGTGTCAAAATACCATTTTAAATGAAATATTGTGGTGCTGCAGAGATGTCCTGGCCTACACATCATATTCTACAGACTTAAGAAAACATCTTTGTTTGGTACAGATCCCCGCAAAAATCACACCATAATCCATAATTTAACATGTTTTTCAATGAAAATGAGAATAATGATGATAAAAATGATCATTCCCTCTAATATCGCAAATCATATCGCAATTGCAATATCAGTCAAAATAATCGCAATTAGATATTTTTTCAAAATCGTTCAGCCCTACTTAAAGATATGCACGGGTTTTGCGGGTACTTGCGAGTACACCTGTTAGCATTACAAAAAAAGGCAACTTTCCGTCGCCCATAACTCTGTCTGTGATGACTTATTTTGTGTTTCAACATAATGTATAACACAATACAGGTGTTGTCACTGACATATCTTTCTGTTTCTGCTGTCAGACGACTGCAACACTATAAAAAAGTGATTTATCGAGGGTCACAAAATGCTAACAGCTAACTGCATTAGCCTTGGTTAGCCAGTTAGCATTTTGTCACCCTCGATCACAGTCACTTGCACAGTCGTCTGACAAGAGAAACAGAAAGATATGTCAGTGACAACACCTGTATTGTGTTATACATTATGTTGAAACACAAAATAAGTCATCACAGACAGAGTTATGGGCAACAGAAAGTTGGCTTTGGTGAGAACCGAGCTATACCCTGCGGAAGTACGGCAGCCATGTTTGCGAAAAGGTTATAAAAGAAAGTCTCAGATGGTGTCTGGGGCGAGTTGGACTCTCCCATCTGTATCTGCTGACATGAGCGGATGTCAGTGCAGACAGATTTTTATCACCAGTACATGTCAGGCAGCTACATGCGGTACAGAGCAGCTGTCAGAAAGGTTAGACATGCGGACAAGAATGTCCTTATTATAATCACACCAGCAGCCACAGTACCCACTACTGTCTATCACAAGCCCCGCTGAAGAAATGTGACTCTGTCTGTGTAAAGAACTGATGCGGCTTGAATAGTATTCACATTGAATCCATCATTTTTTGACACTTATTTTTTGGAACATGACACCTTTTACCCTTTTTTTGTTTTTCTGCATGTGCTATGAAATTCATTTGTTTTTGTTTTTGTTTTCTTTAGGGCTGGGTATCGTCACTGATTTCCCGAATCAATTCGATTCTGATTCACAAGGTCCCGATTCGATTTCCGATTCGATTCGATTCGATTCAATATCGATTCGGTTAGGGATATTTCAGTTACAATATCAATTTTGCTTGGATATGAAAGAGATTCTCAGAGAACTAATGCTGTAAATTGTACAAGGAACCCTCTAACCTGGTGCATTATTAAAAATATTAATGTTTACATTAAGAATTGACCCCAAAGCAGTTACATTAATGAACTTTTCATTTAACATGACCAACATACTACAGCAGTCAACACAATGTAGTGCAAGTTGTGCAACTCTACAGACTCTACAGGCATATATTGGGCATATATTAAAAGATTGATCTCGGGATTTTATGAATCGATATCGGATCATTCAATTGAAGATCGATTTAAATGGGAAAATCGATTTTTTTAAACCTAGCCCTAGTTTTCTTGATCCTGCTCTCCTCAAGAAGATATCTGTTGACGCTTAATCTTCATAATTTCTTCCCCAGTAATATTGAAGAGTTTCATTCCAAAGTGAGATATCTAACCATCTGAAAAAAAAAAGTGACCCCGACTCATATAAAATGATTGCTGGCGATAGTGTACCTTAATTTGCAAAAACATATATGTATGATCCTGATGAGGCAAACTCCACCCATCTGGCACTCTGAGCGGATGAAATCAAACGAGCACCGCTATGAATTTCTCTGGCCTTGTGGAAGAGCACTGATAATTCCCCACACAACCTTCTTCGGGGAGGAGCTGTAAACAAACAGCTTTTACTAATTGATAACGGAGCTAATTCGTTTGACTCGTCCATTTCTTTCATGTCATCCGCGTTTATGTATGCGAGCGCGCTGCATTATTAGGCTGCCCCCGGGCTCGCTCTTTGATAAATGCTTTTGTTGTTGCATATTCAAGTCGGCTTCCATATCTTCCTGAAAACTCATTTGGCCGTTTTCGCGTTGGATTAATTCCATTTTTCCGAATTTTCAGCTACAGCCGTTTGTCAGTGTTTTACAGTCAATGTCGCGGTCCATATTTTCCCTGCATCGTCCGGATCCCTTATGATTGTTTCTCCATTCCACCATTCCCTACTTCACATTCGTACCGTTTTTCACGTTCACTACTGGAGAACAACTTGTTTACCAGCTGAGCGGAGTTAAATGCCTTGCTCAAGGGCCGCTTGACCTCATAGTTGTTGAAGGAGAGTGTTACTTGCTTGCCCCTTTCCCTAATCGATGAACCTACATTAGGTGTGGTTGTTTCATTTATATTCTAGAACAGTGACTCTCAACCTTTTTCATATCAAGGACCCCTAATTTAGTCCACATTAGAGCCACAGACCCCCATTTTGATGAGATTTTGTCTCTTGGACCCAAATCTGACAATATTTTTATGTTAGATATGATTTTGTCCAGAATGCCATGCCTGTCTGTATTGTAGGTGGAGAGATAACAGTGAAACTATGATCAAAACAGTCTACATTCTACATTCTCTAATAATTTGCTGGGGACCCCCTGGAACCCCCTCAAGGACCCCTGGTGGTCCCCGGACCCCACGTTGAGAACCACTGTTCTAGAATAACTATTCTTACAGCTTTGTTTGCAAAATTTACATTTACAACATTTAAATGACTGGAGTGACTTACAATGAGAGAGCTGGTCTCAGCTGATCTGGGTTCAGTGTGTTGCTCAAGGACACTTCACGTATTTGTTTTAGAAAAACACATTCTCATAAATGACTTGTGGGACTCTACATGAGTCTCAGTGCTGACTATAGAGGGGCCTCTGCTAGTTTCTTATAGCTTTGGCAGAAACTGGCTGTATGATTTTGATTGGTGAGGATGGCTTATTCTCTCAATGACCTGCAGGTCCATTAGCCAGCTAATCTCCTATGGCAGAAAGATGGGCCTCTCTCTCATCACCCCCAGATGTTGTTATGCTGCATTCGTGTCATATGGGGAAGATGGTAGATGTGAGCTTCCTACTAGAAAATACTGTTCTCCTCAGCTGTCAGATGGTAAATACTACAGAAAATACTGTTCTCCTCAGCTGTCAGATGGTAAATACTACAGAAAATACTGTTCACTCAGCTTTCAGATGGTAAATACTACAGAAAATACTGTTCACTCAGCTTTCAGATGGTGAATACTACAGAAAATACTGTTCACTCAGCTTTCAGATGGTGAATACTACCAGAAAATACTGTTACATTTTCCCAAAGATGTTTTGCATTTACAGTTTCACAGCAAGACACACAATCATCGGGGAAACTACGTTGGACCAATGAAAAAATCTGTTCAGGGGCGTTGTTAAATAAAACATGAAGTAAATATCAGCAAGAACAAGTAAATAAAATCAATGATTAATGAAGACGTCATATGGACACATCATATGAGCCGGCGCTACTTGCTACTTAGCGGAAGTATATGAAACGTGATATTAAGGCATCTCTGCATTTTCTCTCACGCGTTCGGCAAATGCCTCATATCTTCAATTCATAATCTCAATCTTGTTATTTTTTCCCTGCTGTGGAAATATGAACCGAACATGAAGTTGAAGCAGCTAAAATATTTTGCTTCTAGTCCCTTCATTCAACAACGTGTTGGTCATGTGTCCATGGAAACGCAACAGGAGACAATTAACACCAAGTGAAAAATATGTCTCTGTCCACAGAAAAAATATTCATGTTTACTTTTCAGATAATCTATCACAGCATAGCTCATAAATGTTCGTTCCAGCGTCAAACATATACACACAATATATGGGCAAAGCTAAGTAAATGGTTACTCAGGCACTTGAACAGTAGATGTAGTAGAGAGGACAGAAGTAAGCAACAATACAGTCAGATGCAGCCCGCATTAGAAAGTGAAATTACCTTTAAAAAGGTAGCCAGCTGGAAACGACTACATAGTCGGCTATCTGGCTGGCAGCCGGTGCTTGTGGAACACACAGCTACTTCACATGCTCTGATTTGTTAGGGAACACCTAGAACACAAAGTTTAAAGCTTTATTACAGTGATCCATCAAAGGAGAAACGGGATACGAAGACAAAAGGCTATCACGGCCCGCTCCTGACTTTCTCTCTCTCTCTCTCTCTCTCAGTCATATTTATAGGGCCGTCTGCGCGTAAACAGGATGCAGCCTGGCCAACACCCCCCCCCTCTAGGCCACGTCGTGTTTAACTTCATCATTTACTGGAAAGGGCCGAGCGGAGGGTCAGGCCGACCTGGCTGCGGCCCACTGCTGGAACCCCCGTCAGCCGCTAATGACCGGCCAAAGGAAATACTAAATATCAGAACGTAGATGAACTTTGAGGAAAACAAGTGATAACGAATGGTAACAGAAACCAGATGATGACTTGGAACAGTAGGCGCCCCGAAGAACTGAGCTAAGGTCCGCACGGAACTCACTTGAATTATACAGGGAATACATTGCTTCAGCACTTCAGCAGTCTGATGTCTGGAATGTTATTGCTTCACCGCTTATCATTTCAGATTTTAGGAGTGTACACAGAAAATTTGTTTTCAGAAGAAAATTAAAATCTCACTTGCGCATCATGCGATCATGTAGCAACACGAATCAATAACCTTGTAATGTATAATTTGTACCTATTTTATTCCTGTTGAATTGAATGGGCTGTATGTTTTCTGCTTTTGACGCCAGGAAGACTTGTTGCATCAGCTAATGGAAGATGCTTTTTTTTTTTTTTATATTAAATATACACATTATAATTTTGCCATCACTGTTATTTTGCATTCAAGTAGGCTGATTTTCATCTGGAAAATCCGCTGAGCTGTGTTTGTTTGAGTTAATGTAATGGGAGGTTGGAGGATTATGTTTCCTTATGTCAACACAGCAGAAAAACCTAACACCAGGCCAGTAACAGTGGCCTGGGGCGCTCTAATGGGACATTTGGCTTTATCTGATGTCCTCTGTTATTGGGGCAACATGTGAAGAAGCTGGATGGACGGTCCTCAAAAGCCCCAATCCCAAATGTCTCAAAAGACAAATAAGATGCTCCATGCACAACAAGTGAGAGAAATCCATTTCCCTACCAGGAAAGGATTCCAAGGAGGAGATACGACTAGAAACAGGCAGTAGTTTGATATCGAAATAGCACAGCGGAAAGTAAGGAGGTCGGAGGTGGCGGATACATTTACCTTTTTACTCTTTAAATCCAAACTTTTCCAAAATCCAAAGTTTTAATTCATGTTCAGTTAAAGTTTTCATATTTTACCATGACCAACACAATATTTTAGTTGCCTAAACCTAACCCTAACCTTAAAGCTGGAATCCAGGATTTTTTTCCAGTAATAAATAGAATTTTATCCATCTGGACCATGGAGTCAGGACACAATACCAACTGGCAGTATTACCATTGTTGGATACACTCTCCATAGACTGCTATTGAAATTTTTGACCAGGTAGGACGAAGGTCTGCTAACTATCCAGCTAACGTTAGCCAACACAGGTTAGCTTAGTGCCGCTAGCTAGTTAGCATACTATCGGAACCAAAGCTTACATTGAAAATAATTTTTGGCCAACCTGACTGCTAGTGGCATGACTGTGAGCTGTTGTTACTGTCAAGTCGCAATATTTACACCATAATATTAGCGATGTTATTGTCTAATTTCATTCCAAAAGTTACCAGTAATTGAAAGTCAAATTACCTGGTCCGGGGAAGCCATTTTGACTGAGGTGGGAACTGTTCACTGGTGAGCTGGTGAAGAGGGACACTGGCTGCTACGCCTTCTATGATAATACAATACTTCCGTGGTTGTTTGGTTGTAGTCCAAACATCATTTCAAATACGTTT
This sequence comes from Centroberyx affinis, assembly GCF_046629955.1. NCBI lineage: Eukaryota > Metazoa > Chordata > Actinopteri > Beryciformes > Berycidae > Centroberyx > Centroberyx affinis. Next base: position 1,871 of record NW_027281507.1, on the reverse strand, counting down.
CAATGGGGATGGGGAAACAAAGGGACATTTCAACCGAAGCTGTAAAAACCGAAACGTTTTACTTGCCTAAACCTAACTGTTAGCTAACCTTTTCATGTGACTAACAGGTGAAAATTTCATGGTGGAGCGCCTCCTTTGAAACCCTGTCGCCACGCTATTGGCTTTGTTTCATGAAGTGTTGCATTTGATTGAAGGGATTTTTTTTCTCTCTCAAAGCGAGTGACTGAGCTTTTGATGGCAGCACGACAGAATGTCAATTGTACTGTTTGTGAACATAGTAAAACAGACATTGAGTTATGATGGGCTGTAAAGATTTGGAAAGAGTGTACTTGGTAACAGAGTTTTTAAAGTATGCTTGAAGTCCTTGGTTGACAAAATAGCAGTTTTATAGACTGTTGAGCAGACATACTGTCTCCCTCCAGGTCAGTTTATGGTTGGGAATTAGCTTGACATTTGCTTAGCGTTTCTTTATCTACATTACACAATGAGATCCAAACATATTACGTCCGCAGCCAAGCATTTACTTCCTGTTCAGTGGCAAAGAGTATAAGACTGTGGTTGTACTGGGTAGTTCACAGGTTTGACTGTCTGTATGTATCCATGTAACTTTCCCCCAGGCTGTTGCTGTAAATAAGAATGTAGTCCTTTTTGCTTAATGCCGTTTTTTCCCTATACGTTAAACTGGAAAAGCACACATCTGAGGACAAAACATAATTTAAAGAGATCTTCTCTGAAAAGATATGGGTCAAAAAATCATTACCTGAATTTCATCATTTAACAGTTCTAAAATATACAGCATCCATATTTTGCATACTTAAGTGACCTACTGTCCTTGAAGCAGTACAGTAATCTGTTTTAACTTTGTGCTGCCAGTCATTTTCTAAGAGTAGGTATCAATTTGTTCTTTTTTTTTTTTTTGGAGGATTAATTTTTTCGGTGGATTAATTCTTATTTTGGAGCGAAACCCTTCAGTTGTACGTGCAGTGTGTCTGTCCCGCCCCCCCCCTCTCTTTTGAACTGTGGTAGTAGAGGGAGTCTTGCATTACCTGAGGCCTGCAGTCTTATTTTCTGCTCAGCGGTGGAGCGGCACAAGGCTGCAGCAGGAGCAGGGAAGGAGAGAGAGAGAGAGAATCTGGGGAAGCTCATTTTCTAAGCAGATACAGTTGGTGATCTATATTTCACCAAGGAATACATGCATGCATACTGTATGTGTGGATGTGAACAGCGTGTAATGCATATATGCAAATCTGCACATCCTGCACCACGTTATCTAAATTTGTAAACTGGATAGATTGATATGCTGACTAGTTATTACAAAACACATTTACATGCCCAGGCAATTTATGTACAGTATATGTATGGACTGTATGTGAATTCAACACACATTTTATACATCCCGTATGCTGTAAATTCACATATTTTTCTAAATCCATTTTTTTTCACCCGATATATGTTGCATATATCTTGCTATTTTTTCTGATTTTCTAATGTATTTTTTTATTTTTCATTTATTTCTTTGCATCAGTATGCTCTACTACTATCTGTTTTTGTTTCATACATGCTGTTATTCACATTTTTCATACTTTTCCTTCACACATTTCTACTTAAATTGGTATTAAGTAATTTATGACCTTTATCAACCACTATTGGACTTATCTCCTCTTACATAAGTTTCTAAAAAAATCATACTTTCTGCCCCTTTAATACGTTCCAGTGTTGTAAATGTTGGCTGCGGTAAGTTTAATACTCCTCATTTGCTCAATTCCCTCCCCTCCCCTCCCCTCCCCTCCCCTCCCCTCGTTTGGCTGTTCTTCCTTCGCGAGCGAGCCAGCAGGGAGTGTCCTGAGCCGGGATTAATTACCAAGCAGCAG